>NW_005842573.1:144946-156650 GCF_000455745.1 Alligator sinensis | reverse complement strand
CCTATTTTGAACAGTAGACTGTAATAGTTCACACATTCCCCTTCCAGGGACAATGCTGCCTGCATTTTCTGCTTTACCCAAGCCAGCCCTTTTCCACAGGTGTCCCTGCTTTTCTTGCCTGCCACATATAGATTTTACTCAGTATGCAGGTAGCTGGAGAGAAGGAGTGTCTAATTGACAGGGTTTGTGGCTTTGCTGGTCCCCCTTATATGCTGCATTCTTAGCTTAAATTGTATGGTAAATCCTTTGGGCTCCTCTTTCCCAGGCCAGTCTCTTCCTTTTGAAACTTCTAACCCTTTCTGAACAGGATCAGCAGCCAGCTGGCCTTCTTTGTGACCTGTCAGGCCTTCTTTGTGACTTGTCAGGTCTCCCTATTTTTTTCTCTAGGCTTGCCTTGGTCAGTTCTCCTTGGCCTCCTCTCTTCCAGAGCTCTCGCCTTCTCCCCAGCAGAGTCTTCTTCCCTACTTTTGCTGGGGTCCCTCCCTTTGTACTGCTCTCAGGAAGCCATCTCCAGTGTATCTGGTTTCTCCTTAAAGGGCTTTGTCCCTTCTTCCTTGTAATGTGGATTGCCATTACATAGGGAAATAGTTCCTTTACAAGTCCTATATAATTCAAAGGCAGCAATAAAACTATAAGAGCTAATTGCTGTAAAATTGGGACCTGTGTGGTGTTAAACATCTCTTACCCGGAGTAGTTATTTTAAAATGAAGTACACACCCTATTTTAACACTGACCTGCATATAAGAATTGCTTTATTCCCTGTCATTACATAGATAACAAATACTCCAACACGATAGCAGTAGTCTTTTCTTGACGTCAGACAAGACCTGCTCAGCAGCTTGCTACATGCACATTACCGTGGTAATGCACCTTGTGTCCATCACTATAGCAACACCACTGAAACGTACCTCAGCAGCCATTCAAATTCATTTTTACAAAACTAATTACAACTATAATTATATTACAGACCAAGTTTAAAAATAAATTTACTAAGATCTATGTCTTAGTAATTTTATGCAACCAATTGCAATGTAAAGCAATTTTATGGTATGAGTGAGAGACCATCTTGACAATATATTTTATTTTAATAAAGCAAGTTTCAGCAAATGGTAAAAATAAGCTCACAGTGCCATGTAGTTCTGACCTACATTTTGTACATAGTCAGTGCTGCTGGTAGCTATGCAATGAACTTCTGTGAAATAGCTATTCTTTTTTTGCACTTGGCCATAGGGAAGTTACTAGGAAATTCCCAATATAGGTGTCATTATTACTTTTAAACTGTGTAAATAATAAGTTAAGAGAATATCAGCTTTTAGAGCACAGTTATCAACAACATTTTAAGTGAAGGGTTGAATATTCGAAAACAGCTTCATACATTGCATTCACAAATTAAATAAAGATTGAATTCTGTTTCTCTTTGCAGTTTTTTAGCTGTACAAATGCCAAAAGTTGCAGATAGCAATTCTTTTCCCCCAAAACTGTAGACATGAAAGTGTTCATACATGGATTGAGCTTGTGCACTAGGCCATCTACTATGTGCACATGTGACTATGTATGGGTCCCCATGGTGAATATGTAATTCTGTCTAAGGCCAGGGTCGGCAATATGGCCTATGGACTTGTTCTGTCTTGAGGGGCCACTGGATCATTCTATAGAGCTGGAGGGCTGGGGCCAGACACTGAGGAGCTTCTAGATGCGCCCATGCCACTGCCCCTTTTCCCTGCCTTTCCCATCTCCCTGGCTTCACCGTGGGCACAGCTTCCAGCCAATGGGGTGCTGCAGCCAGGAGGCGGGGTTTGGGGTCAAGAACAGGTAGAAGCTGCAGCAAAACAGACACGGTTTGCAGCTGCCTGGCCCTGATACAGGTGTAGAGAAAGCTGCCCGCCCCTGAAACACCACTGAAGCCACCTGGCCCACATAGGATCAAAGGCAAGTTGTTCTAGCCACAGCTTGTTAAAGGTTGTCAGATGCTGATCTAAGGTATGACATTATAGGTAGCTGGATATCTGTGATGTATTAGACTCTGGAAGAGGCCATTTACTCTCTGTTCAGTTTGGGCACTTACCTAAGAGGCTGAAGACCTGGGTTATAGGCAACACCCCCGACCTCTGGCACATCGCCAAAGCCCCCCACCACCAGACTGCTGAAGCCTATCCAGATCTCTAGGCCAAATACAAACTGCAAGCCACAGGTTGCCAACCCTTGGACTATGGTATTCAGCTTCTCAGTAGTCTCAGGAGTAAATATGTGGGGAGCCGGATGAAAAGCCAGAGGAAAAGCAAGGGCAACATTGGACCCCTGCTAAATCAGATGGGACAACTGACAACCGACACCCAGGAAAAAGGCAACCTATTAAATGGGTACTTTGCGTCGGTCTTTCATCAGTCCCATGGGACACCCCTGCCCACTACAGGACAGCAGGGCTTGAGTGAGGGAGGCCTGGGTGAGGGAGATTCCCTGACCTCCATCAATGCTGACCTCGTGAAGGAACACCTTGAGAGGCTGGACACCTTCAAGTCAGCTGGCCCTGACAATCTACACCCCAGGGTACTCAAGGAGCTGGCAAGCAACATAGCCCAGGCCCTGGCACGGATCTTCGAGAACTCCTGGTGCTCTGGTGAAGTGCCTGAAGATTGGAAGAAGGCCAATGTGGTGCCTATCTTCAAGAAAGGGAGGAAAAGTGGATCCGGCAAACTACAGGCCCATCAGCCTGACCTCTATCCTGGGGAAGGTCTTAGAAAAGATTATTAAAGAGGCCATTCTCAACAGACTGGCCGACGGCAATGGGGAATTGGCTCTGTGGTTGGACCCAGAGGGTGGTGGTTGACGGAAGTCAATCGTTGTGGTGCGCTGTGACCAGTGGGGTCCCTCAAGGCTCTGTCTTTGGACCTATATTGTTCAACATCTTCATTAATGATGTGGACATTGGAGTCAGAAGCGGACTGGCCAAGTTTGCCGATGATACCAAACTCTGGGGTAAAGCATCCACACCTAAAGGCAGGAAGGCAATCAAGGCTGATCTTGACAGGCTCAAGAAATGGGCGGACGAGAACCTGATGGTGTTTAACACCAAAAAATGCAAGGTTCTCCACCTTGAAAAACCTGCAGCATCCTTATAGGCTTGGCAATGCTACACTGGTTTGCACTGTGGATGAAAGGGACTTGGGGGTCATGATTGACCACAAGATGAATATAAACCTTCAACGTGATGCTGCGGCCAGTAAAGCGAGCAAAACGCTGGCTTGCATCCATAGATGCTTCTCAAGCAAATCCCAAGACGTCATTCCTCCGTTGTACTCGGCCTTGGTGAGGCTGCAGCTGGAGTACTGTGTCCAGTTTTGGGCCCCACAGTTCAAAGAGGATGTGGAGAAGCTTGAGACAGTCCAGAGAAGAGCCACGCACATGATCAGAGGTCAGAACAACAGACCTTACGACAACAGGTTGAGAGCTATGGGACTCTTTAGCCTGGAAAAGCGCAGGCTCAAGGGCGATCTGATGGCCACCTATAAGTTTATCAGGGGTGTTCACAAGGATTTGAGGGAACGATTGTTCACCAGAGTGCCCCAAGGGATGACAAGGTCGACCAGTTATAAACTCCTGCAAGACCGTTTCAGGCTGAACATAAGGAAGAATTTCTTCACTGTCCGAGCCCCCAAGGTCTGGAATAGCCTGCCATCAGAGGTGGTTCATGCACCTACATTGAACGCCTTCAAGAGAAATTTGGATGCTTATCTTGCTGGGATCCTATGACCCCAGCTGACTTCTTGCCCCTTGGGCAGGGGGCTGTACTCAATGATCTTCCGAGGTCCCTTCCAGCCCTAATATCTATGAAATCTATTAAATAAATTTAGATATATGCTTAAATACATGGTTGCTGAATCTGATCCTTGCTAAAAGCTGTGTTTTAACTAAAGAAAAGTAGTTCGTTTTCGTGTGCCTTTGATAGGGTTCTGGGATTCTGGAATTCCCTTTGATCTTTCATGCAAAATAGCCTACATTTGCAGTTTCAGGGCAGCGTGAAGGGCTTTTGAGGAGATGTTGGGGTGGCTGAAGTCTTGGTTAATTCGTTGCAAATGTTGTTACTTGAAGTCCCAGTTTTCATGTAACATTCCTCACAGTTGGAATGGAAAGTTTGAAAATGAGATGCAGATGTACCCCAAAAAGCAGACAGCAAATACAGCAGTCTCAAAAAGTAGAGACCATATACAAAGAGCCACTCAAATTACTATTTCTTGAATCTCATCATTTCTAGGCCATTCTCATGCTTTAGGGTCTTCTTACTTTTGAATGTGTGGAATAGCCAATATTTTTGTAAAGGAACCAACCATCCTTAAAAAAAAAAAGCTTAATATTACAATGTATTAACAAGAGTGTCATTTGGAAGTTACAAGAAGTGATTCTTCCACTCCATTTAGCACTGGTGAAGTCTCATGTGGAGTTCAATTTTTGGACACCACGCCTCAAGAGAGATGTGGACAAATTGTTGAGGGACCAAAGAAGAGCAACGAGAATGATCAGGTGTCTTGAAAGCATGACGTACAAAGAAAAGTTTGAAGATTGGGGGCTATTTAGTGTGGAGAAGAGCGCCCCAAGGAGGCATTTAATAACAATCTTCCGTTACAAAAGGGGACATTATTTATAAAGAGGATGATGATAGAGTATTCTCTGTCTACAGTGGACAGGACAAGAAATAACGAGCTGAAATTTGTCAGGAGGGAAATTTAAGTTGGAAATTAGAAATAACTTTGTAATTGTAAGCATAGTTAAGCCCTGGAATAGATTCGCAAAAGGCTGTAGACTCTTCATCCCTGGAAGTTTTTTAATGCAGGTTAGGCAAACATCTGACTGAGCCGTCTTAGGGAAGTTCCTCCCTGGGGCAGAGGACTGGACTAGATGACCTTGTGATTCTATTATTATTCTATATGTTTACATCAACAGTCTTAATAATTGCAAGTCATAAATTATATCAATATCAAATCATAAATAAAACAGCCTTACAAAAATGTCAGAGATGGTGATTTTGAGGAGATAAATAGAATGTATAGTAGGGAAAGCAGATCTCTGTCAATTAAAAGTGTGGCTACTCAGTGAAAGTTTAAAGCAGTAGCATACTTTTTATTGTATTTTAAAGAAGGATAATGGATGTAATACATGTATTTTGAGGCAAGATTTCAGTAGGGAGATGACTTCACAGAGCAAGCTGAAGAAGAAGTTTCTTTATATTGCTGCTCCAGGCAAATCCTTCTTAGAGGGTAAGATAAACGTACAGGTGAGCTCCCCTAAGTTAGTGGAGATGAGTGATTTTAAATTGTTGAAGGTCATCCATACTTCCTGCTAAATACAATAAAGAGACAACTGATTACGTGTAAAATGCAATCAGGTGCAGAAAGCAAACAGAATATTTTTCTCTCTTTTGTCATTGAAAGCAATATTTAGGGGGGGTTTCTTAAAGAAGAGGTAAAAAAACCCAAAAAGCAAAATGTAAATATTAACATACCTGCTCCCTTAATAGAATGCTCCAATAATTTTCTTTAAACTTTCAGATGGAAGAGGATATTTTCTCTTTTAAAATAATATTTCCCCTTGTCCTGCATTTGCTTGAAAATCAATACGATATAATCAAAACTGAATTACAAAGCAAGCACTTGTATAATTCCCACTCCCACGCCCACCCCACTGCCCAGGGCACTAAAATTCCCAGTTAACATCTCTGGTTGTGATTTGTGAATAACATTATTATTTAAAATGCACTTTGAGCATGCAATCTCTTAACAGTCTGGCAATGTTACTTACAGCAGAAACAAGCTGTAGCGTAGTGGTGAATTTCCCTGTGTTTTTAAAATGTATCTCTGATAAGAAGATATTAAATGCCTTCAAGTTAATTATACAAGCACTACTGCTATTGTTCTTTATTTCCTATGTGTACAAACAAGCCCATTAAGTCATAGCAGAAGTTACATATTTACCCTGGGAGAGATCCTTCTGGCTCTAAATAGCTATCCGGTGTTGACCACAGGAATTGGTGAATAACCGTTTGATCTGGAGTATATTATCTTTTTGTTTTGGCTGTAGCCTGTTAATATTTCTCTGAGACTGCAGTTTGTCTTACTAAAGTTTCAAAGCCAGACGTTTAACTATTTTGAGTTAGTTCATTCTTGTCTGATTTTGGGGAGGTTATCATCTATCCAGGTATGTGTCTGTGTGCACACATACATAGACACAGTAGAGAGATAAACAAACATCTGTTTAAGTATCTTTGTATATCAATTAGTATGTATGGTTTTCAGTAGAATTTTACTATTTTATATCTTGTTGTTAAAACAAAATATGACCACTGTTGAGAAATAAGTGAAGTTTTAAAAATCGGGCAGTATTTTCTGGAAAATCCAGGCATAATTTGGTGAAGAAGCAGGAGACTAGAGATGTGTTTTTGGCTGAGTTTATTTGTTACCATCCAAACTCCTGATGATACTGTTTTAAGAGCAAGATTCTTCAGACAGGAAGAATAGTATGAAATCTCTTGTCTCCCACCCTATCTTTTACCTATAAAACTCTTCTTTTTTTTTTCTTTACATCTCACTTCCCCATCCTGACTACTACCTTCTCCCTCCCTCTATGCAGTTATGATATCACTGTCTTGCATTCCTGTTGTTTCTCCTTGTCTATAGCTATCTTAATGACTTGGACCGTATAGCAGATGCTGGCTATCTGCCTACCCAACAAGATGTGCTTAGAGTGCGAGTTCCAACAACAGGGATCATTGAATATCCATTCGACTTACAAAGTGTCATTTTCAGGTAGAAAAATGTTTATGAAACCCATTTAAAACTTTTTTCTAAGTAATATGTTAATATAACTTATGATATGAACTTATAATATGACATAACTTATTATATGAACTTATAATATGAACTGTAAAAAGTATACACCAAATGATTGTGTACTACTTTAAATATGACCAGTCTGTTTCTACTTTCTTGTCACATAGTATTGCTGATTTAAGTTAGAGATAGAAAAAGAAAAAGCAAACCTCCATTTTAAGACATTTTTAAGACATGATAGTGCAACTTGGAAGTGTTTTTAATGCCAAGGTTTAATTACAAATTAAATTCTATGAAATCTATCCATTCTCTAATTCCATTTAATGGCTGTAACAGATAAACTTAGTGGGCTTGATTTTAAAAGTCCCATTTTGCAAGTTTGTATTCAGCTAATCTCTGTTGAAAGTGCCTGTTGCTTAGAAAAAATATCTGTTTTCTTGAACTTAGAAATTAGACATCAAAAAAAGGTCATTTGGACTTTATAATTAATTGTAGGCACACAATTCCCCGGAAAAAAAAGGCTGATGCTGTTTCTAAATTCAAGAAAAGAATCAACTTAGACTTGAAAAACACTTGTTTAGTTCCCAAATGTTTTAATTGATATTCATTTTTTTTAACAGCAGCATTTAATAACCCATATGTATTTCACTGCTGCTACTCCATATCCACATCACTAAGTGCTAAAATTTTGCAATGAATGCAGAATAACGTGGAGTTGAATTACAAAATTTAAAATGCAACAAGAGAGCATTACTGTGATCAAACTAAATTTCAGTCTCTCACTGTATGCTTTCAGTCGCATTTTTCAAGTGTAATAGAAGAATTTTTTTTTAATTCTTTTAAAGCTAGAATTGTCTATTTAAGCACTTGAAAGCAAAGGAGTTGTTAAGCCCATACTGACATTTATGTGCATTAACTTCTGCTTTAGAATACATCATCTTAGACACTTTCGATAAAATAAACATTTTTCAATCTTTAAATTGTTTCTAAGTTTATTTATGTTTTGTATACTTGTTTCTTTTTGCCATAGATACACTTTATATCTGTGCCACAATAGATATTTGTTTTATTATATCTCCAGGTGATTATCTTATTCTGTAAAATATATTCTGTAACTACAGGAAAAATGCTGAAATAATTTCAATTGCAGTAGTTTTTATTTTACTTCATACAACATTTCTCTGTGCACACCTGTTTCTGATAAATACACGAGGCTTAATATGCTAAATACACTATGAATAATTCTCAAAATTCCTTCAGTAAGAATTCTGCTTGCTGGGCATTTGAGAAAATGGAGGCTCCTAACTGTTAAAATCTAGAAGTCATACTGGTCTTAAAAAAGAAATACAACCTATCTTGCCCCACAAAACACATACTGTTACTTTGAAATATTAATGGAAAGACTTTTAAAAATATCTTTTTTGTTTCAAATGAAATTAATTACATAAATGGATACATATTGATTTTTTTAAAGCTTTTTTCCTGGTATTAATGTGGATTTTTTAACCTTGCAGAATGGTGGATGTAGGAGGGCAACGATCAGAGAGAAGAAAATGGATACATTGCTTTGAAAATGTCACATCTATCATGTTTCTAGTAGCCCTTAGTGAATATGATCAAGTACTTGTGGAGTCAGACAATGAGGTAAGTACTGACTTGAACCTTGCAGTTGATTAAAACTTAAGTTCATGATTTTGTGAACTACAGTAGAGAGCTGTGACGTTCACATGATTAGTTGGCAGTTAAATCGGAGATCAGGTAAAGAACTACAATGTGAAATAATACTTGGTGCTTATCATTTAACCTCCAAGAAGCTAGCTGTTCATAAATCAATGCCAGGATTTATGGATAGAAAGATAGGTGAGTCCCAAATATTTTCCATGCAGTAGCACACAACTTCAGGTTATAGAGGCAGCTATAATGTAGAGATCAAACAGTTAATCTTCAAATAAGGTTGTATAAAATGATCCCCTGTCGAGATGATCTGTGGAGCCAAGCAGTTTTGTGCTGCAATAAAACATAGTTGAGTACAAAGATATGACTTATTGTAGTATTTGTTCAGGAGATGTTGGCCTAGAGAGCCCTAAAGATAGTATCAGTATGGTGTGAGTGGTTACGACGATCTTACATGTTAGATTAGCCAAATGGAATGCAAAAAAGGAACCTACATGGTCGCTTCTTTGTTATTACAAATTCTGAAATACCGGGGGAGGTTAACAATGGATACATGTATCCATTTTTTTAAAAACAATTGTTTTCAATGAATGTTATAGACTGGCTTATTTTCAGCTGTTCACATGAAAAATAATTAAAGGGGGGGAAAAGTACCTAATGATGGATAAATCAGCAGGCAAAACACACCAAGAACTAGTTTTAACAGTCATCACATGTATTTGCTACATTTTGTGACAATTTTACAGGATAATGAGATAATTTACTGTTTGGAAATATTTCCTTTTTAAAATAGAAACTTTCAATTACCCTTCAAAATCTAGTAGTGTGTGCCAGAACAGTTCTAGCCAGTCTTTAGTCATTAAAAGAAATAATTTGAAAAAGCAAATTAGTTTAATACTTTTTATCACTGTAAATGGGAGTAAATGGCAGACATAGCAAAATAAGATTCATGATCACAGCTTTTTTATGATCATCTTAGTTTTTTAGAGTCCAGTCTCAAGAGTCACACAAGGCCTTAGAAAATTCATTTATAATTTTTAAAAAGGTTCCTGTTGCATTTTTAATGCATCACCCACCTTAAAAATACATCCTGAAAGTTATTTCAGTTGAATAGGTTTGATAGATATTCAGATATCTAATTTATACTATGCTTTCATAAATACAAGACCTAAATGCATCCTTTCATTTTATTTACAGTCAGTGTTTCTGTTCCTTTCATTTGACTTCCTATCAGCAAATTCTTGTTTTTCTTTACAGAACAAATACTTTTGATATTTATTTTTGTTAATGTAGTTCTCTTAATTTAATTACTATAGCAGTGATATTTTGATTTGACCAAAGCTTAAGTCTGGGGCATAGAATCAAAATAAGGGATACAAAAAAAAAGACAGTTCAGAAACTTAAAGCATTGTGCTGCTTCAGGGGCTGCAGGCAGCATCCTCTATACTCTGAAAAACTGATGTACATTTTTCATCTGTACCTTAAATAGTGCTGATGTGCGTATGTGCACCTCTGGCATTGTGGTGAATATAAGCCAAAGTATGTTTGGTTAGTCTCTTTATGATAGAGAACTTTTTAAAACCTCACCTTTGTGATTTTGCATCTGCGATATAATTAAGGGAACACCAGGTTTTACGTGGGATGATGGTAGATACGGATGTAAGCTAAGGGACGTTCCTCACAGAGAGGACTTATTAATATTACATGATATAGCTTCTGTTTTAAGAGAACAAAGCATGATTGAATTTAATTTGGGTGGTAGTGGGAGGCTACATGTAAAGTCTGTTGTGTGAATTTTAGCAGAGGACTGCAGAGAAGTCTTATGGATAATTGTTTTTTCCGATCTAGTTATGTGCAGGAATATGGGAGACCTTTCTGTTATATTGAACATGGTATTCAAACTTACATACTAAGAAAATATATCTTGAAATGAGCTGGTGCTTTTTTCATTTTGTCTGACCTTACATGAGTTTGGTCCCATAATTTAGAAAGCTAGATAGATACAAAAAGACCCAAATATCAACTGAACTTGGCCTTTATTCAGACCAAACCTCAACCATTTTTGAGTTATGCAAACATTCACCTTTTTGTTTCTGTTTCTTCTTGGCATTATCCTTTTGCAGCCAGAGACTAGAAACTGAAGTATCGTGCACATGCTAGTTATGCGCAGTAATAGCACTTCATGACAGTTGAAACCAGAAAGCACTGAAAGTCACATAACAGGGAGGAAGTTATCAGAGGTATAAACCTGATTTCAAAGCACAGAGGGTTTGAGTACATTTCATGTCCATGAAAACTGAACTTCCACACTTGCTGAATTTTGCTGCTCCTCAATATACTTTTACCCATTTCAAAGTGATTGGGAAATTGAAGTTGCTTACAGTATAGCTGGTCTGACTTTAGGTAGCTCAGTGCTAAAATTATGGACAGATGATCAGATTAAAGAACATTAACATGGGATGGAACTCACTGGAGAAGTGACAGACTAGGGACAGACATTACACATAAACTGGTTTAAGTGATCAGAAACTGGTTTAAACCTGTAACAGAACATAAGTTCAGTGCACATAAACGAGTTTCAAAATGGCTGAAACTAAGATAAGCGTGGTTGAATGTAGTATAAGATGTAACTGATTTAGGTCAAACCAGTTTATGGAACTTCTGTCCTATACCTCTTCCTGGTTCAAGTTAAATCAAAGTCCCCCAGCATCCCAACATGCTTTGCAGGCCTGGACTGGGCTGTGCTGTCTGCCCGAGCAGAGCAGGGTTGACCTCTCCCCTCTGCTCTCTAGCTGGAGCAGTGACAGCTGGATGAAAAGGGGGTGGGTGTGCTGGGGACACAGCCCGATCTGCTTGGTTGGGGAGGCAGAGCAGCCCCTGCCAGACTTTTCCCCACTGGAGTGGAAGGGGTGTGGGACAGCAGGCTTAGGCAGAGGAGGATTAAAACCCCTTGCCTCCCCTTTCCCACTGACAGGGACCCTAGCTGGGGTCTTCCTGCAGAGGCTGATTAAGATTCATTAGGGCCTGCCCCCTCCCTCCCCACCCCCAATGATCGGGGGTCAGTCCTCACCCCGATCCACACCCTGCCCTGCAGCTGTGAGCTCCATCCCTGACTGGCACAGCAGGAGCAGCATCCAGAGTGGGATGCGCTGTGCCACAGGCCATGGCCACCCCTGCCTGCAGGTCCACACTGGAGCTGGAGCCCAGGG
>NW_005842573.1:123327-144915 GCF_000455745.1 Alligator sinensis | reverse complement strand
TGTAGGACCCCACACAATGTTGCCCCACAGCCAGGTGGCACCGAGCTAAAGAGCTGCTGCCTGCCAGGTGCATACAGCATGGACTTAACTGCGGGGATGGCCCTTCATCCTGCCTCAGCTCTGTCCGGCTGCAGAGGCATCTGGCAAATATGCAGGATTGTGGCTGGCCCCAGGCCGGGACCTGGGTGTGCTGAGGCAGCCCCACCGCCGGCAGGTCCCTGTCATGCACTGTGCCCAGCTCCGCTCCCTGCTGCCAGCAGCTCCGGCCACTCCCAGGGCTCCAGCGCGGTTGTGACCCACAACCCACACTCCACCCAGCCCCTGGCAGCCATGGCCCGCTATGTCATGCCGAGCTACCCCGCTTCTCCCCCGTGCCTACCCTCCAGGCATCCAGGGGCACCTGGGCCTGGGCCCAGCTGGCCCATGCATTAATCTGCCTATGTCTGCTCAGCTATTGCCCCTTACTTGTGGCTCAGCATAGCCTGGGCCCCCCAGGACCCCCCTCCCAGCCAGAGGGTGATTGTCCTGCTCCTTCCCAGCTGCCAGGATCAGAGTTTCACTTGGAGCAATTCAGGAGCAAAGGCCAGATTGGGGGGAGAGAGGGAAGCAAAATGGCCCCAAGCCCAAGGGGGGGCACGCACAGAGGAATCGCAGTGGTGGTGGCTCCATCCTGGATGTGAGCCGTAGCAAGCAGAGGGACCCAGGACAGGGTGGGTGGCAGGGGAAGCGGCTCAAGTGTGTCTGCGCTAGCCCAGGCCAGAGCCACGCCGAGCATGCAGCTCCTGCCTGGCAGCCCCTTCCACCTGCTGGAGAGCAGCACCTAAGCTGGCCCCTGTTGTGCATGGCACAAGCTCGCCCCCTCAGCCCTGAGCACTATTACCTGCATCCCCTGGGCTGCCAGGCACAGAGCTGGGCACACCCTGCTCACTGTTCCTGTACCTGGCAGCAGTAGCGCAACATGGCCCCGTGTACCAAGTGTGGGGTGCTACCCCTACAGCTCCCCCATTGCCACCTGCCTGCCCAGCGGCTAACTGCAGTTTCATGGCACGGACAGCACCTACCAGTCTGGCCAGGGTGGGTCCCCCTCACAGCAGCAGCAGCAGGGAAGCCATGGGGGTAGTGCCCCTTGTCTGGCGGTATAAGGGGCCGTGCTGTGCTACCGCCACCAGGTAGGAGAACAGTGAACAGAGTGCACCCAGCTTGGTACCTGGCAGAGGAGAATGGGAAAGGAAGGAAGAGAATGTGCAAGTGAGCACAGAGGTAAAGGGAGGGGAAGGGAAATTCTTACCTGCTTGAGGGACTTCAAAGAAGTCCCTCACTGCTGTTCCTGCAGGATAATCTGCCCACCCTGGTATAGCGGGGGAGACCAGGAGCTGGTATACAGGCATCCCTGCAGCGCTGGTTACTGATTCCACACCTCCTTTTCTGAAATCCTGGATAAGCTCATGTTCTTCACCTTTCTTGAGAGGTTTTGGAAGGAAAAGGATCTTTTAGGGCACAACTGCCTCTTCGGAAGTAGTTTTGTCAAAGGTTTGATTAGCAGTGGGATTAGCGTTGTCTTGGCTGTTTATAAATATGTTGCTTCTGTAAATGCCATTCCCATTACTGAAGAGCATATTTCTGTTTTTTTTTTTGGGCCCCCCCCCCCCCCCCCCAATAATTGTAGCCAAGTACCTCTTGTGTGACATGGAGTATTTGCTTTTCCATGTCAGATGCCTTTTGTCCATTGTATTCAAGCCAGAGAGATGCTGTTGTGTACAATCTTTTAGAAGTACATCTTTAAAACCTGTGCAATGTGACTGAAAAATGTTCCTCATTTTTTATGAGATCAGTTACTGGAACCAGAAGCCTTTGTTGATTCCTACAATTCTTATCCTAAACATACTTCAGCTCCTAATTTTTCTGGAAAAATTCAATATATATCAAATTGTTTTAATTCTTTAAGGTTTCTCTTTAAAAACTTTGTTTGGACTTAGAAGCTGCAAAATTCCTTGGTGTTTTGAAGCTTGTTTTTTTCCCAAGAATTTACTAGGCACATTAATGCCAATGAAAATAAACTTCTGATTTGTTTTAGTTTTTGTTTTGAAATATGTTCATAATTTTAATTTAAACCAGTCTTTCTGTTTCAACTTATGTATATAGGACTTGTTCCAGTAGGCTTAAGCCTATATTCCTGTAGACCTGGGATGAAGCCAGCATGGCTCAGAATTTAGCACCAGATTGAGAAGCTTAGCTTCTCCTTCAGTGAGCTTCACTTTCCCTCACCTAGTCTGGCTAGATTTTGTTGGCATGCTCAAAGCACTGCTCTCTTTCCTGCCTTCTTCCCTCTCCCTCCCTCCCCCGCCCCGCTTTCCCCTTCCCTCCCTCTTTTTCTTTCACTGCATAACCTTTCCAGTCTTGGATAGCATGGGATAAGATTGTTTCTACTTCACAGCAAAATGATCTTTGTCTGAACATAATTGTAGATTATGTTCATTACTTTTTCTTCCTCATGGCTCTTTCCTAAAAACCAAAAACACATAATAAATGTTTAAATTAAAGTGAGGAATGTAATTAAATCCTAGGGTATCAGTTTAAAGATAGGATGGCCACTTTATGTCATCCATTCAATGCTTCTGAAGCTGCAGAGCTCTCCAGAAACAGCTGAAATAAAGTTTGGTTTGTGAAGGGAACAGGAATGGAGGAGCCATCACAATTAGGTGGATGTTCCCTGTGGGCTACTGTATCCAGGTCAATGCAAAGGGATCTCTGCGATTACATTGGTGTCTGTTGACCATGGAACTGGGGTAGGAGCAAGACATGGCTCTTATCACAAGAGGTATTTCAGCTTCAGTTGCAGCAGCTTTGTTCATGGCTACAGGAGAAATGATGTGTGGTTGCTTGTCATTATTGGTTTGTCCTGCTGTGGAGGGATAGAGCATGCTGCACCCCATCTCCTGAAAGGATAAATTCCAGGGAGTTTAGAGAAACATTTTGTTTTTGTGAGACACTGTGCCTCCCACAGCTCCTGGTAGGACAAGCATGCAAGTGAATAGATGGGATCAGATAGTCCAACTTTAATGACTTCACTCCTGATCCTGTGTGGTGTGGAATGCCCCCAATTCCCTTTTGACTTCAGTTCAGATTGAACGTATTCAGTACCTTAAACCAGGGGACATCAACTTATGGCCATAGACCAGATATGTCCTGGGAAAAAAACTGGACAGAAGGGGTTGGTCTCACAGGGTGCCTATACATGTGCAGCAAGG
Organism: Alligator sinensis; assembly: GCF_000455745.1. NCBI lineage: Eukaryota > Metazoa > Chordata > Crocodylia > Alligatoridae > Alligator > Alligator sinensis. Next base: position 141,667 of record NW_005842573.1, on the reverse strand, counting down.
CTTCTCCAATGCACTGTAATTACAGTATGTTGGGGAGACTTGATTAATCAAGATTTCCAGAGCATGGTAATTACCACACTCCAGCAGACTCCAGCGCTACATGTATCAGCTCCCCCATGCTGAAAAATTGCAGCTAGGCCACTTTAACTAAAGCTCATTCAACGAGCTTTAGTTAAAGCACCCCGACTGCCATTTTTCAGCACAAGGACACTGATACAGGTGACACTCCAGACGCTTTAATTCGAACGGCTCTAAAACACCCCCTACCCATCTCCCGGAGCATGTGTACAAACACCCACAGAGTTGTGCAATGCCACCTCTCTGCTACTCAGCACTCCCCTCTGCTACAGAGCCTGCCACTCCACAGCATCAGTGCATACCTTTGCTGCTGAGGGGCAGGGATCTGACTTCCAGCTGCTTGGAGCCCAGGGGAGGGGCAGAGACTTCCAGCCCGCAGTGACAGCCTGGGTGTAAGCTCTGACCCATACAGTCAAGTATTTTGTTAGGAAATAGTTTGGAACACACTAGTTCTGAGCAATTTAGCCACGGATACCAAGTTTTCCTTTACACACGGAATATATTGGTCAACTTGGATAATTTGGTAGTTATGCCTTATATATAATCAGCAAGTTTTCCTTGATATCTGCAATATTCCTTACACTCCCCTATTTTTAGGATACAGAATACTGCAAATAATTTTTTTTTTCATGGTTACCAAAAGCATTATCTGAGGCAGTAATGCCTAACTCATCCAGCCCTGCAGCCCATATGAAGGGCAAAGAGCCAGTTTGTGGGCCTGGTCTGAAAGACAGAGCTATATCACTTGGTCTGTGGAGTTCCTCACAGGTCCAGAAATTTTGGTGACAGATGAGCTGTGGCAGCGTTAATTGCCTTGGCTACAAGAACTGCAGCATTTAACACAGCTGCTACACCCCCACTACCAATTTTCAGATGCGTGGGGTGCCCCACAGGCTGGATGACTTGGCTCCATGGGCTGTATCTTGGTGACCCCTAACCTAAGGTCCTAATATTATCTAAGTATATTATATTCTTACACTGTCAAGTTCATTTGTGACTATTTGTTGTTACTGATGATAATAACCCATTTGAGCTGTTAAAGAAAAAAATGATCATATAAATTGGATATTTTAAATTAGAACTTGGTTTAGGTGCTGTAACACAAGTCTGAATAAATATTATGTTGAGTTTTTAAAGTTAATTACTGTTCTTATGTAAAATGTTCAAGCTTCTTAGGAGCTTTTCTGGGATCAGGCCAGTAATGATCGCTATCTGCATTGAATGATTAGTAATGCAAGGCTTCCTCTAGCTGTATTTAAACCTATTTGACTTTACCATATATAGTAATACCGTGCTCTACAATACTGCTATGTTTTATTTCTGATGTCAGGGTACTCTAGTTAGGGACACTTCACAAACACATAAGCAGATGTTTCTGTTACATACATGTTTTTACAAATAATAATTAATAGCAAAATTAAGGAAATGCCCCTCGTGCATTAGTAAGTTTGCAAATCGAGGTGTACACAAGTCAAGACATTTCAAAACTAAGTTACTTCTATCTTGGGTACAGGTGCTATAATCCAAAGATTACTTAGTAACTATTTAATATATTCCGGTTTTCTTGGGGAAATTTAACTCTGAACCTTGGCTGATAAACATGTAATGGAGCAGGGGCAAAAGGAACTCAAAGTTAGGTGACTTTAAGGTACATTTCTTTCATTCTAGGTAGTCTTTGTGCCAAACCAATGACCACAGTAATTTAGAGTAATCTCAAAGTGATCTAACTTGCATCACCTGCCTCCCAAAATGGGCAGTAGAAAATACACAGGCCTAATGAATCCATAACCCAACAATTCCCAAAGGCTGTGCTGCAGCACACCAGTGCGCCCTGAGATCTCCCTGTGTGAGGAGGTAAATGCTTTCCTTCCCCAGCCAGCACCCTGTCCCTGCCCCAGCTACTCTGGCAGCATTTGTGGCTGCTCTTCTGTGGGGATGCTGCTGCTGCTGCGATTTCCCACCCCCATACATCCCCTGTGCAGACCCCCTCGCGCTTCCAGCAGTGTGCTCTGCTGCAAGTGATGCACAGACAAAGCCATACTTTGCAATCCAGCTCATCCCCTCCACTCTCCCACACTCCTGGTGTCAGTAGGAGGAGCTGTGGGGATGGTCACTAGTATGTGAAACCTTGCAGGAGGCCTGATCAGGAGGCAAGTGAAAGAACAGGGCTCAGCTGCATGAAGTCCTGTCTCTACTTAAGCTGCATGAAGTCCTGTCTCTTAAGTGACACCAGCTAAATCAATTATTTTTATCTTTTTTAGCCTCAAGACCCCCCCCCCCACCCCCACACACACACACACACACACACACCCTCATCTGAATTTAGATCTATTTCAGTAATTTTCAACCGGGGTGGCTCCATTAAAAATATGGAGTTATTTTGTTAACGTATCTCAGCCCTGGTATGATTTTTCTCTGGCAGGGGAGTGGAATATGTTATGGGTTTGAAGAAAAAAATATGTGTATACCTTTTTGGGTGTAAGACTGAAGTGTGTTGCCATTTTTAATCCAGAAAAGAAGTGTTTTCCAGGTATCAAAAGTTTGGGAAACACTGCCATAACTGCATCCCTTATGCTGGGAATCAATGAAAGACTTAAGTGGAAACTGGGAAGTCCCTCTAGTGATGCTGAAAACCACAGAATCTGCTTTTTAATCATATCAAGCTTTTGAACAAAATTTTAGCCAAGTAGCTATTTCTTGTTGAAGGTTGCATATACACATATACTTCCAGATATAAAGCAGAACTATTCATTGAATTAATCAAGTGCAAAACAGTCCAGATTTCTTTTAATTTTTAACATATGCAACCTGTTTCTTTCATGCTTGGATAATTCTGACTAGTTGCCAAAAACTAAAATAGTCTTTGAGCCATAAACATGATAAATTTCAGTACAGAATGAAATTGTGTGTGCGTGCATGTGTGTGCACGCACGTGTGTGAAATGTCCAGCTCTCCTTTAAAGAGAGCTTCACTGAAGTGATATTATGATACAGTCTAATCCTCCTTTGATCTGTTTTCCTCTTAATCCAATTAAAAGATCTGACTCACCATCCTACCAGTGCTCTTGTGTTGCTTTGCTGCACTGTTTTAATGACCTGATTAAACAGTGTGATTTTTGCAGGATGGACTACTTTCTTTTTCTAATTAGTCCACTGAATTATGTTGCCTGAAGATGTTTTACATTTTCTTCACAATATACTTTCAGCAACGTTTTCTCATGGTTCTCTCTGTTTTTGAGTTATGAATACTGTTTCCTTAATCACCATTTCATATACAGTAATATATAGGATTTAAATAATTCACAGCATCATACGTATGTATACCAACCATGTCTCATTATTAAACTCTTAAGAGCTTTTCATTCTTAGAGTTACATTATAATGCAATGCATAATATAATGTAAACTTTCTGATGTAAATCTCTGTTTTGTTGTTTATCTTATACATAACAATCAGTATGTTGGAATTCTTAATCAGATGAGGAAACTGACTTGAGAATGTGTCCCCGTATCAGTCCTATGGGGTTTGACTGCTGGAGATGGTCAAGGGTTTTGTCTTCAAGAGCAAGAAAAAGCTTTTGCAGCTACTGGCAGGGGGAATGTGACACAGAGAATAAAAAGAGGCTTCACTGCTGCTTATATTCAGAAGCTTGTAGACTCTCTCTAATGGCTGTAGCCACTTAGAGGATAAATTCTTAAAATTCTATCCCATTAACTAGGCCATATTACTAATAGTTTGGATATTTTGCATTCAAAGAAAAATATTAACAGATGCAACACAGTGGCATAAGTGTGACTCTTTGTAAGCCCAATGTCACCCCAAACCCACTGTCATCTCTCCCATCCTATTAAGCGTTGTTTCTTGATCACCTTGATTAGATGGTCAAGTTTCTAATCTTTTCATAATAATATAGAGATTTTAAAAATATGCATAGGAAAGTACATGCAAATAGCTTTTTCTGTTCCAAACAAGTGATATAATCTATTAACAGTTTTTGGATTTGAAATGCTATTGATTTCATACAGAAGAAAAGACTGGAGGGCTGTTTAAAAGTTACTGCAGTAATTACACTCCTTGGATCAACAGTGATTTTCTTCAGAGTTACTAATATAAATGGAGGCAAGCTTGACCCAGACAATATAATACACTAAAAAATATCATTATGTTAAAGGGGGGAGGGAAGACAGGGGATGGATACAGACACACATGTGGAGGTTTACATTTGTGGACATTCATGATAAACTAATTTATCATTCAAGTTTAACCCCTTTGCTTCCTCTCTCCATTAATTCATTTTTCCTCTGGTCTTAGTCTAACATTCCAAAACTCTGGCTTTAAAGAGCTGCAGTTTATACAAAATGAAACTAAAAACTTTCCAGAAAAAAATGTTTTCTTTCCTCCCCTACACGTGAAATTTTCCCTGAAAAACGTATACTTGTCAAGGACTGGTTTCTGACATCAGTGACTTACAGCTTCCTTATGTAAAGAGATCTCATTGCTTTTAGGTTTGATACCTTATACCACAATAGAGCTGGAAATGTAAGTTTTTAATAGCAGTGGGTAAGATTCCCAACTTCCAAATAAAAACCAGCAATCACTCATAGCCATTAAAGTATATGAGATAACAAGTTTTAAAATTGAAACTTTTATGTAAAGAAAAGATATTTGGGTCGATTTTATTACCATATTATAGCCTCTTCTTAGTGGCATGCCTGGTAATTTAGGTAATTAATCTTAAATTTAGGTAATTAATCTTAAATTTAGGTCTTTAGAAGTGGAGAGAGACCAAAAACATCTCTGTAAACATTTAACTCTAAAATATTTTTGAAATAATTTGTGGCAAAATATGTAGCATATCTAGAATATATATTTGTGTGGTGCAAAGGTTTTGTGGGCATTTGTTAGGAGTGATATATCTCTAGGTTTTGTCACTTGTGAGGAACGCCGCAATTTCACATTTTCAAGATTTGTATTTATATAGGAGAATCCTGCATGTGCTTAACATGTAGCTCAGGGATGGGCAAAATGCGACCCAAGGGCCGGATGTGGCCCGCTAGGCCATTCTGTCCGGCTTGCGGGGCCCCCCCAAAATTTAGAAAATTAATATCTGCCCCTGGCTGCCTATCATGTAGCCCTTGATGGCTTGCCAAAACTCAGTAAGCAGCCCTCTGCCTGAAATAATTGCCCGCCTCTGATGTAGCTATATAGTCTCCGTATACCTATGCAACTCAGCTTTTGGTGGTTGTGCTGACCACTTTGCAGTTATGAGGTTGGACTACATGATTGAAAGCTTGAGAAGCACTGTTATAGAGAGGGTCTAGATAGATAAGATGGTGACCAGTAGTAATACCCTGAGGGTGTTGTTGGAGAAAATGGATTAAAATATCATTATTAATTTAGTGTTGGATGTTTATATGTACGAGTTCTTTGAATTCGTGTGGACTTCTCTAATACGTGTGAATATTCTTTCAGTAATCTTAAATGTGTTAATATGTTTGGACACTTCACTTATTCAGGCCCAGTCTGAATAATGGAATTTTGTGTAATATGCCTGCATTTAAGTGGGGTCAACAGTTTTGATAAGTGGAAGGAAATCCTTTTAAATATCTAAAGTATTTAAAAAAAGAGACATACAGTTTTTACCAGACACTGGCTTGATATCATCAGAGAATAAAAAGTTATAGATATATTGTTCTACTCAATCTCTGTGGTGATAAAAGACAATATTTGGAAATAGTGCAGATGACATCATCTAAACATCTAGTAAACAAACATCTAGTAAACAAACTACATTCACTTGGTCAGAATTCATCTGCTCCATAAAAGAAATAGAGAGTATATCTTTAGATAGATATGAATTTAAAATGTAAGTATGATGACTGGAAAGAAGGTTTAATTTTTTTGCTGGTAGTAACATGTCTGTCCATCATCTTAGATTCATAAATTCATAGATCGTAAGGGACTGGAGTGGACCTCGCAAGATCATTGGATCCAGCCCCCCTGTGCTAGACAGGAAAGACAACTGGGTTCAGGCGACCATCCAGACTCCTCTTAAAGATTTCCAGGGTAGATGATTGCACCACCTCTGGAGGGAGCTTATTCCAGAGTCTGGACACCTTAACTGTGAAGAAGGTTTTCCTAGTGTTAAGCCTGAAACGGTCTTCCATGAGTTTGTGGCCATTGCACCAGGTTTTCCCCAAGGGTGCCCTGGCGAGCAGTTGTTCGCTGAGCCCTTGATGTATTCCCCTGATGTAGTGGTAAGCTGGTACCAAGTCTCCTCTCAGCTTTCTCTCTTTTAGGCTGAAGAGACCCAAGTTCCTCAGCCTTTCCTCATGGCTTGCCTTGCAAATCTCTGATCATATGGGTGGCTCTTCTCTGGACTCAAGCTTTTCCACGTCTTTGTTGAAGTGAGACACCCAGAACTGGATGCAGTACTCTAGCTGCGGTCTCACTACTGCTGAGTTGAAGCAGAAGGATCACTTCCTTGGTTTTGCTTGAGATGCATCTGTTTATGCATGCCAGAGCATTGTTTGCCCTGCTGGCCAGTGGTGACGTGTAGGGGGTGCACAGGGGTGCATATGCACCCCCTGAGAGCGCCGGTGCACCCCCTGACCAGCTGTGTTCTCTGCTTAGGCGAGGCTCCATGGGGGCCTCCCCCCCGCAGTTGGAGAAATTGGCTGTGGGGGAATCCTCGCCCCCCCGTCGCTGACTGGTTGCTGGAGGAGGGCACATGACCCCCCTGACTAAGGCAGCACCAGTAGCCCATGCTGCTGGCTACAGCATCTCACTGACGGCTCATGTTCATACTATGGTCTCTTATTACCCCTAGGTCCCTTTCAGTCATGGTGTAAGTCAGTTTGGTACCACCAAGCCTTTAAGTATGTTGGGGATTGTTCGTCCCCAGATGGAGCACTTTACACTTTTCAATGTTGAACTTCATCTGGTTCCAATCCTCCCCATTTGCCAGCCTGTCTAGGTCTGCTTTTTTCTGCAGCCTATTTTCAAGCATGACCACGCTTCCCCATAACTTGGTGTCATCTGCTAACTTGGCCAGTGAGCTCTTCACCCCTACATCCAAATCATTGATAAAAATGTTGAAAAGTACTGGACCAAGCACAGGCCACTGAGGGACACCACTGGCCACTTCTCACCAGGACGACACAGATCCATTCGTTAGAACTCCCTGAGTCCTACCTGGCAGCCAGCTTCACACCCACCTAACTGCTGAGCACTTAAGTTCACAGTCTTCCAATTTTCCCATGAGAACATAGGGGGATACCAGATCAAAGGCCTTTTGGAAGTCTAGGTATACAGTGTCAACCTCCTCTTTCTTGTCCAGTTGGTGTGTTACTTGGTCATAAAAGGAAATGAGGTTGGTGAGACAAGACCTGCCCACGATGAAGCCATGCTGGCTATAATTCAGAATCCTACCTTCTGCAAGCATATAGCACATAGACTCCTTGATAAATTTTTCCAGGATTTTCCCTGGGATAGACGTTAGATTAATTGGCCTATAGTTGCCAGGTTCTCTCTCCTCCCCTTCTTGAAGATGGTACAACATTGGCCCTCTTGCAGTCTTCAGAGCCCTCCCCCGAGTTCCACGAGTTTTGGAAGAGTTTCACCAGAGGTCCCACAATGACTTTGGTCAGCTCCTTCAGCACTCTCAAATGAAGTTCATCTGGTCCTGCTGACTTAGAAAAGTTAGACATTTATAACTAATTACTCACCAGCTCAATGTCAACACTAAGGCAATCATTCCCGCCATGCCCATTCTGAACCGTATATAATATGATTTTCTCCTTTAGTCCAGTGAAATACCAAAGCAAAGTAATCATTCAGGAATTTGGTTTTCTCCTGAGTGTCAGTAACCAGCTGTCCTGAGTTGTTAAGCAATGGCCCCATGCTTCCATTTGTTTTCCTCCTGTTCCCTACATACCTAAAGAAGGCCTTCTTATTGTCCTTGATTTCTTTTGCTAGTTTAAATTCAGTCACCTCCTTAGCCTTTCTAGTCTTCTCCCTACAAGTGCGTGCCGTTCTTGTCTAGTTCTCCTCAAGGACTGTCCCAAGCTTCCATTGTTTGTATGCCTCTTTCTTCTTTTTCAAGAGGACCATGATATCCCTATTAAACCAAGAGGGCTTACCAGCCCTTCTGCTCCCTTTGCTCTGCATGGGAATGGACTTCTTTTGTGCTTTGAGGATCATGACCTTGAGGAACTCCTTTCACCTTCAGTCCTTGGTCCCGCAGTGCTCCCCATACTATTGACCTGAGCCTGTTGAAACTCACTTTTTTGAAGTCCAAAACTACAACCCTGCTAACTGATTTGCCTGCCTTGTGATGGACAGTGAACGTGATGGTTTTGTGGTCGCTGTCACCCAGGCTACCCTCTATATTCAAGTCATTTGCCAGATCGTCTCCTTTGGCCAAGACCAAGTCTAGGTAGAGTCAGGTAGAGCTCTTCAGTACAGGTCAGGAAGCAACTGATCCGACTTAGACGAGTGTTCCTCCCAAAAGATGTCTGGGTAATTGAAGTTACCCATGACAACCAGGTCCCATGCACACGTGGCCTCTGCCAGTTCTTGAGAGAACTCCAGATTGAGCTCCTCCCCGTGGTTGGGTGGTCTGTAATATACACCAAGAGTTAGTGCCTCGAAATCCTCTCTCACTGTGCCCCCCGCTCCCATAGTTTGACCCAGAGGGTTTCAAGCCACTCTTCTTTGGAGCTGATGTCAGCCTCGGAGGCTCCCTCACATAGAGAGCTACACCTTCACTTTTCTTCCCTACTTGGTCCCTTCTGTGCAGGGTGTAGCCCTCTGTGGCTACATTCCAATCATATGAGGAGTCCCACCAGGTCTCTGTAATCCCTACTAAATCATAATGCCCACTGGAGAGTAGGAGGGTAGCTGCTCCTACTTGTTCCCTAAGCTCGTGACATTAGTGTACAGGCACCTGAGTCCTTCAGTCGAGACCCTTGATTTCCTGTCATGCTGAGGGAGGGAGAACCATTCCCTTAGCTCTTGGAAGAGTGGCTGCCCTAATATCCACAACTTTGGAGCTTTCTTGTGTGCCAGTCCCCAGGCATGCTCCAGTCAGTGTTTCCCCATCCCCCAGCAATCTTAATTTAAAGCCCTATCTAAAAGATTGGCCATCCTGGCCGAGAACAGGGATTTACTCCGCCACATGAGGTGGATGCCATCCTTTCCCAGGAGCCCTCTCTCCCTGAAGTGTGCACTGTGGTTGAAGAAACTGAAGCCCTCTCAGTAGCACCAGGGCCAGAGTCGTCAGTTCACTTCTTCGACTCATCCTTCCCTCCTAGGTCTGTGGCCTGCAACCAGGAGCACAGAGGAAGACTACCTGCACCCCTGACCCCTTCAACCCAGCCTCTAGAGCCCTGTAGTCACTCATGACCCGATCCAGATTACTCCTGGCTGTGTCATTCATGCCATCTTCACCATCTCAGCTTCTGATAAGTAATTCCACTAATGCTAAGGTGAAGCAGTATAGAAATTCAGGTATTCATATAAGCGCAGGAAAAATATATTTTGTATTATTTATCATAGCCCAGCAGGGAGGCAGCTGAGTGGAGCTGAGGAGGGTCACGCCTCCCCACCCCCAGCTCCTACTTCTCCCAGCCCCCCAGGGAGCCATGTGACCAGAGCCTCGCGAACAGGACGTGCAAACAGGTGCGCTTCTGGGCCCGGTGCTCGAGTCTAGCGTGGGAGTTTGCGCAGGAAGGTGAGCGGGAGGGCCCGAGGCCCTGCCAGTGCACCCTAGGGAAGGTAATCCCATCAGTAGCCAGGCTACCAGCAGCACGATGCGGATTGGCACACACTGCACCCCAAGAGTCCCCTCGGAGTCTGCGGCATTCCCCTATGGCACCTCAGAGGCCTCCACCCAGCAGAACCCATGGTTCCAGGCACTGCACAGACAGAGCCCCTGGCACTTGGCTGCAGGGGCTGCCTGGCACATTTCCAGGCTAATGGGACCGGGTGCATGGCCACCTCCCCTGGTGAGGTTTGCTCCACTTTGGAGTCTCTGAGGAGCCAGATAGAGGAGCTCCAGGCCACAGTTCAGAGACTGCGTGCCATCAAGGATGGTGAGCAGGAGATAGACTCCTACTGCCAGGCCTTTCACCTCTTGGAGGCAGAGGGTAGACCAAGGTCACCTCCCAGGACAAGGGAGGACTTGGGGATCTCCCATACTGTCTAGCCAGGGGGTTGCACCAAGGTGACCAAGAGCCCCAAGGCCCGCTGCACCAAGGTCCCCTCCCCTCTGGAGCTTTGCAACAGGTACGAACCTCTTGCAGCCCTAGTAGAGCCTGCAGAGCTGCCAGCTCCTGCAGACTTGGGACGATCACCCACCCCTACTCTCCCTAAGACAAAATGCAGAGTGGTCATCATGGGAGACTCCCTCCTGAGGGGGGCTGAAGGGGCAATCTGCTGCCCCAAGCCCCTAGCCTGGGAGGTCTGCTACTTCCCGGGGGCCCGCATCTGGGACATAGCAGAGAGGTCATGGGCTGAGGAGGGAGAGACGGGTTGAGGTAGTCAACCAAAACTGTGCTGCTGGTGTCATCGTGAAGGCTTCAGCTTCCACGATCACAGTCCGCTCTTTGGTGAGAGAGGCAGTGGTCTACTGGGGAGAGATGGCCTCCACCGCACTCCGCTGGGGAGGAGGCTCTTCTCAGCCAGACTGGCTGACCTGCTCAACAGGGCTTTAAACTAAATCTTCCAGGGGTTGTGGGGATTATCGCCACTGCAAGCCCACTGGATAACCCTTGTAAATCCAGCAGGCTAAGACACTTAAGGGAACCCACCCCTACCCTAGCCCTGGAACAACCTGTAGGGAAGGCAGGGGCCCCCAATGGGACATTTACCTGCCTGTACACCAATGCCAGGAGCTTGGGGAATAAACAGGAGGAATTGGTCCTCCTGCTAAACAAAAATGACTACAACCCTATAGGGATAATGGAGACCTGGTGGGACTCCACCTATGACTGGGCCACAGTTATAGGTGGCTATACCCTGTACAGGCAAGATTGTGCAGATAAAAGGGGTGGGGGTGTAGCTCTCTATGTCAAGGACAGCTACACATCCCTCCAAATTGACATTGGCACCCAGGAAGGACAACTGGAGTCTCTCTGGGTTAAAATATGTGGGGAACATGGCACAGGGGACATCATAGTAGGAGTCTACTACAAACCTCCTAACCAGAAACAAAAGCTGGACCAGGAATTCACCAGGGAACTGACAGTGTCCCAATAATAATAATTAGTAGTAGTAGTAGTATTTCCACTTACAGCTATAATTATGTTGTATTTTAAAAAATTGTGCTAAATACAATTTATATTAGGAAATTAATATTTTCGTATATTTCTTGCTTATTTTTAATCTCATTAGAACTACCAGCTGACTTGCATTATAGTCCCTAGAAAATGGATTGGTGTTTTAGTTCATAATCCACTCATAGGTTCAAATTCAGATTCCAAGTTTTGTGTAAAACTATGATAATTAACTTGGAGAATGCAGAACTTTAGAGCTTTGTGCGTTTTTCAGATGACAGCAAAATTGGTTCCTTGGTTGGTTCTAGAAACTCTAGACTTACACAAGTAGAGTATGTCTCTAATCTTGCATGACTTCCTGCATGACATCTCTGAAATCTCTTTCCTGTACATGTAAAGCTCTTATTGAGGCTTTTAGCCTCTCACCTACTGTAAACTGCTTTTTCCCTTGGCTTGACTAATGCCATATCTCCCTTCATGTAACAGTTGAAGAGGTGACTACAAAGATTATTTTTCTTATTTCTTGCATTAACACACAGCCTGCCTCCGCATCCTTCTTCTGGCTTCCCATCAACCTTTTTCAGCTAAACTGCTTGTCTTTACTTTCATGGTCCTTCATGACCAAGATCCCACTTCCATGTCATTTCTTCTGTGTAACTCTTGGCTTTGTTCTGACTATGAAGCCAGTCTTGATTGCTAATGTGTCACATTTTGTAACAAGCACTTTTGCACTTCTCCCAGTGCCTACCAATTATGTATTGAAGGAGTTCTCAGAAACATCCACAAAGCTGAGCTCTTGTCCTGCTTCAGATCCCTACTTCTATGTGCCCTTTTGCTATGCCTACAAAATTCTATACTATGGTTAAGCAGCTAGTGTACTGTGACTATTGTTTCTCCTACTGTTCATAATTGTCTAAATTATTACTCTTATGCTTCATTCTTCTGTCTGTTGTATCCAGTTGTTTTCTCTTCTTATGTATAGATTGTAAACTTTTCAAAGCAGCAGCTGTCATTTTGTAATGTGTTTGCACTATGCCTGGCACAATGGGTCTCTGATCTCTGACTGCGTGCCTTAGTTGCTCTGCAATTCAGAATAATAATTTCTTTAGTGGGAGTTGAATATTTGCATGACCCTACTGCTAGGGATTTTTATCATTTTGTTGTTTATAGTTCACAATGGGAGATTAATGCAACAATAGGCCATATGTTTCAAATGGAGTATGTTATATGTCCAAAAGACAAATGCCATTGGTTTGGAAGAACTTTGCAATGACTTGTCTTTCCATGTCCATTCAGGGGACCCCCATTAATACTTACTAGGATTGAGTCTCCTAAATAACCAGGGTTTACAGATGACTGTTACAGATAGATGAAATGCAAGCAGTAGAAGTTTTAGGATTGTCATGCTGGGTCGTGGGTGGCCAGGTCTGGGGCCACTTGGGGTTAAAGTGCTGACCAAGGTGAGCAGATCCAGGTACAGGCTGGGTAAAAAATCCAGGAGGTCACTCTGAGAGCAGGGGCTAGGAACAAAACCCAGAGAGAACAGCAAGACAGCCTGAGATTAGGCTGAGCCCTGTTGCCCAGGCACTTGTTGTTCTGGGTCAAGAGTTTATATGGGGAGAACTGGAGGGTCAGCTGACTCCAGGTGGCCGCTCCAGTGCCAATGGTGCTAGGCCCTGATGGAAGCTTCAGGACAGCTTTGAGCAGCATAAGTATTGCAGCAGGCCAGGAAGAGTGGCTGTGTTAGTCAGGTTTGAGTTTGTGATCTGACAGGTTTGATTAAGTGTCTGAAGGAGTTTTGACAAGGTGTTTTCTGTGAAATATTAGTGTTCTACAAATAATGAATAAGGGAACTGTGCTAAGGCATGGGTTTTATTCAGTTTTTCATGAGAAGGTGGTACAGAACCGTATTCTTTTAGGTTGTCTATTGAGGATGGGTTGACCTTGCTTGGGTTATTTAGTATAATTGATTTAGCTCAGTAACCATATAATAGCCTGGAAAGTAGTCTAAGATGTGTGTGCGTGTTTTTACAAATCTGAAGATTACATTTTTAAAATGGGATTGGTTCTCAGTACTAGTAGGATTAGTTATATGATTTTGTACTGTTACTGATGAGAAATTAATATATTTTCATTTTGATAGATGCCAAAAATATGAAATGACTCGAAGTCATTGTACTTTTAGGTCCAAATACTTACGCTGTAGACAGAAGCTATGATCCAAAGCACTAATTTTGACCTCTGGATCAACTTATTGCTTATTCACAACACAATGTTTACCTGTCTCCTGACATTTTGTGCTTCTCATTAAGAGTGTAGTCTTGCCTAGTCCTCATAATTTATTAATGGTATTTTTCTGGGGAGATTATCTCCCACAAAACTAAAATGTTTATTTGGAAAGGAGAAAAACCACCCATAAAATACTCATTTTTCAAGCCACTAGTAAATGCTTTACCTATTCATCTATTTTAATACACACACATCCTCTTTCTAGTTATGCACACAAAACATTTTGTGAGTGAAATGCCAAGGAGAAGAGCTAGGCCCATTAATCCTTGAGAGTACAATTGGAAGGTGGTGCACACGCACGGAAGCCCCATACTGTTCCCCATTCTTGACATGGAGGGACTGGTTAAAAAAAAAAAAAAAAAAAAAGGCGTGTTGTTTAGCCACTGATTGCTGGCCCTTTAGCAGATGCTGCCAGAAATATTGACAGGTAGTGCTAATGTCGGCAGAGAGTCTGTGATGCTGACAGTTTAGTGGTCTCTTTCCTTTTTCCAGTGGAAACATGTTTCATAAAAACAGTTACTTAGTTGCACTCTGTAGTTGGTCTTCTGTGAAAAAAAATCAAGAAAGATATTTTGCCAAAAACTTGTGGTTCTTTCTCAAAAAATATTTTTCATTAAAATGGAGGGGGGTGGTTCTGGAAAAAAATCCACTTACTGGAGTAGCCATTTATATCAAAACATTTTTACAGAAATAATTTGTCCATCCATAGTATTTACATGATATACGTTAGACTACTGAATTTTAGAGTACAGTTTAATGAATTTGAACTGTGTGTTAGCCTGTTTGCCTTACTGGCTGAGGACTAGATTTTAGAGTTCACTGTATATTAACTTGTAGCAACTTTATATTCCTAAGTTTACTTTCTTTTTGGATATGATTTTAAAATACATTTATTAATTGCAGGGAGCACCCTTTCAGTTTTCTCTCACTGTCCTATTGCCAGATGCTCTTTCTTAAATGGATGCTTTGTAGAAAGACACTATATAAGCAAACAAAATAAAGGGATCTTTCCTGAGCTTTGTGTGTGCTTGAGGTACATTATCTTTCTGGATTTGAGCTGCTCATCACAATACTCATAATAGCATCAAATGCAAGAACCCTGTCTTCTGCCTTTGTTGCTTAGTTACAGCAATGAACTTGTGAGTTTATCTTTCACAGCACAGGCAAAATTGAACAGCTGCAAGTTGTTTGATTATTTTTCTGTGAAGCTGATCAGTGCAACCTCTTAAATAACTGAGGGAAATCCCTTTTAAGAAAGTGAGCTGCTAAGAATTAAGTTTGGATTTCCATCCATCAGGACTCTTGACTCAGTTGCACCTTCTGTGTCATACAAAATATATTCCTAAATACGAAATACATTCCAACCCACTTACCCTTTCATAATAACGAAAGTCTGGTTTTCCTTTCAAAACTCTCTTAATCAAGGTAATCAGACAAACAGCAAAGATTGTTACGTTGTATACAAGACTACTTTGGTTTGAGGCCACTCTCTATTGTCTTAAAGGCCCTAGGAAAGCCACGAACAGACATGCATTTGTAGTGCAACAAGTGCTGCAGCACTTTGTAGCACTACACAACTACAGTACTGAGGGTCATGTATACTGCAAGCCCCCTGGCTGAAGCACTACAAAATCGCTGAAAAGGCATGCTTTCCAGCTAGGGCTCAATAGGGAATTGCTCCTCTGCTCATTACGCTCCTCCCTTCCTACCAGAGGAGATCTTGTCAGTGAGCCCATCTCTCTGACAGCCTGCCCTCTCCCCAACCTGGGAAGGGACATGGCCAAGTAGGCTGTCACTGACTGGCAGGACCAGTGCCTGCCACCTGGGAACAGCAGTAGTCCTTGTTGCTGCAGTGGCTGAAGCAATCCCTGCTGCAGCTGCCATCAGGGCAACAACAGTGGTCCTCAACACCCAGAAGCAGCAGCATCTTTTTGTACTACAAATGTAGCATCTCTCCATGGCCCAAGCTTACTAGTTCTGATCTGTAGGAATACAGTTAACAAATTCATCTGTTATGCTTTATTTGTCCCTTAATGTAAGTAAGATCTTAATTCTATTTCTTTCTTACTTCGTTGTGTTAAAATTTGATGCAGGAAGCTCCTGCAATAGCTATAGTTCCAGTTTACTGGTGACCAGCCTCCATGATTGTGTGCACAGTTCAGATTCAGATTCCCCATAAATCTTTGATGAACCATTTTTGGGGGGGTTTTAGTGAAATCATACCTCAGGTAAAAGATTTCCCCAGCCCCAAACAGTGTTTCATGTTAGCTATTGAAATCAACCACACTTCAGCTTTTTTTTTATTATTATTATTATTATTGTGTTACGGTGATGTTGTAGCCATGATGGTCCAGGAATTATGTGAGACAAGAATTTATTCGGGTGATAGTTTTTATTGGACTGACTGTGTAGTTTAATTTTATTCCAACTATCTTTTGAATGTAAAGCTTTTTTCTTGTAGGTTTGTGTAACTTAAAATTGATTTTTCCTGTGTAACATAATTTGTCCACTAGATGCCACTCGAGACAGTCACAGGGACATTTAGTATAACTGTTAAATGAATCTTCTCTCGCTACCAAGTCTGTGTTGCTGTGAATAAATATTGTGCTGATTTAATTGACTAAAAAAGCCAAATTCTTCCCTGTTGGAAAT
The DNA here is from genome assembly GCF_000455745.1 of Alligator sinensis. NCBI lineage: Eukaryota > Metazoa > Chordata > Crocodylia > Alligatoridae > Alligator > Alligator sinensis. Next base: position 125,373 of record NW_005842573.1, on the reverse strand, counting down.
AGCTTCCTAATTGGGAAACAGTGTTCTTTTTTTCCTCCCTTGCTTACAAGTTTTCAGGCTTGTGGCTTTAAATTGCTTTTAATCTTTCTACCGCCTTGTAAGGTGAATTATGACTTGGCTCATAACAGCTAAATAATGATTAATCATTTAAACCTAATTACTTAAAATTAAACCATTAATAAGATTTATTTCTGGAATTCCTGACTTAATATATTAATATCTGTAATAAATGACAAAAAGTAAAAATATGTAACCATACACTTAATTTTTACATAAAAATTAGTGTTTTCACATAAAAAATAAAGTGTAGGATTTTAAAAAATATATTAAGAAGCAAGTATACTCTTATTATCTATAGAAATTAGGGCTTTTAAAAAAATACGGATAATTCAGATTGAAAGTTTAGATTTGACCGCAACTAAGAAAAAAAGCGTTGTGTGTGTGTTGGTATTTAACAGTTATATATAGAAAATAACCTAATTGATTCATAGCATAATAGTTTCTTTGTAATAAAAAGAGGCATGTAATAGCAAAGTAAAAAGACTTAATTTCAGTGGAAAAGTTTTAAGTACAAATAAGCTATAAAAGATAATCTGTTATTTAAATGTAATTAAGTATAAAAACTAAGCATAAAATATAAACAGTATAAAAAAGTTATGCTTAATATGTGGTTGCAATAAAGCTGTCCAAGACTATAGAATCTAGTACAGCCATCATAATCGTTGGTTTAAAAAGTTGTTTTAAAAAGTATACCACAACCTTGGTAAAACTTATACCCTTGGGCGACTGGTGCCTCTTGAGTCAGGGGGGCATGTGCTGCCCCTGACACCCAGTCAGTGACCCGGGGTGGGGGGGAGGTGTCTCCCCATGGCCAATCTCACTCTGCTCCCCGGCCAGCGCTCGCAGGAGGGACACTGGTGCTCCTGCCTGCCCATTGCCTAAACAGGGAATGCGGCCTGACAGGGGGTGCACAAGCACTCTCAGGGAGTGCACATGCATCCCCGTGCACCCCCTACGCGTTGCCACTGCTTATACCAGTTAAAAAGCTGTATGGTATGGTAGCACTAAAGCAAACTAAAATGCATACTCCTCTCATTCGTGTCTCAGTACCAAGGGCATTTTTTCTGGGTCCCTGCTTTAAAAGATCTTTAGGACAAGTATCTCTAAGCGACAAAGCATTAAAATCTGGCTTGCCATCACCCTTAAATTTCCTTCTGTTTATCTTTTTTCTTTTTAAATTAATAGATAAGTGGGAGGGGCAAGAGAATTGCTCTGTTTAGAATGAGCAAAAAACAGGAAAATGCTTAGAGTTGTGGGCGGTTCACTACAAAGATCTTGTCATCCTTTCCATCTAAGGACACAGTTGTTTTGAGTATTACATCTGATCTCCGCTATCAGAAAGAAGCGGTTCCAAGTCATCAAGACCCCAAAGTACAGGATGAACTAAGAGTAAGATTAACTGCTCTCATTTCATAGCCACACTTTTACCTTCCACTAATTAACAAAAGTCAGTCTTATTCAAGACTGATTTCTGTATAAAGCTACAGCTTAGTGGTTCCCAATCCTTTATGAACCACAGCCCCATCTTCATACTTACAACCTGACTTCTAGCCTGAGCCCATCCATGATGATTGCATTTCTGTGGGATGTGATCTTAAATTGGGCCCCCCAGGTGGTAACCACTGCTATAATGTATAATGGGTCCAGATATTTTTGTTTAATAAAAATGTCTGGCTTCAGAGGTAAAACATAAAATATAATTACTGTTTTTACAATGGGTAGATCTCAGTGAGTACGTTGTTATCTCATTCTCAAAACACCAAGGCCTCAGAGATGCAGGAAAATATTACTGTATGGAAGCTGTAAATGGGAAAGCATGCATGATGATTTTTTTTCACTTTGTTGTTAATAGGATAGTTCACAAGAATTATTTAGGCCTCATTCAACAAGGCACTTAAGCATGCCTCTAACATTTAGCAGAGCAGTAGTCCCATGTGCTTAAAGTAAGTAGTATGCTAAAGTTTTTTTGCTAAATCAGGATCCTGT
>NW_005842573.1:95176-123317 GCF_000455745.1 Alligator sinensis | reverse complement strand
AATTTTTGTTTTAGGAACTTTAGTTGGATATTTTACTGTCCACTCCTTCAAAAAAAATCAAAAAGCTCTTGCTCTTCATTATAAGTATGTTAAATTGTTTTGTGATAGCCAGTTACAACAGTAAGAATGCACATGACACTTAAGAATGTGCCCTGTATTTCTCTAGAAAGTCCATCAGTTTCTATTGGTATGTATGTTGTAACATCTCATCCACATAATTTAGTAAAGTTTTCTCTGGTCTCCACTTCACTTTCTGCCTCTCTCCTGGCAAACAGATACCAGAGGAGGTGAAAGATTATATGAGAATATATTGGTATTTTACTTTAATAAAAAGCCAAAGGAATCTTATTGTTGTAGTGATGGATTGCAGTTCTTGGTTGTGTGGTGGTTTTAGAAGGTACTAGTAAATGTTGGGAGTTTAAAAAAAATAAATTAAGGAAGATTGGGTTTTTTCTCATAAAGAAAGGAGAGGACAAAGCTGGTGCTCTCTTGCGTTAGTGCATGAAGCTAGTGGCAGCCAACTTTACTTGCTTCATAAAATTAGGTTCAGTAATTTAAAGAGGCAAAGGTAGTGAAAGATATGTGGTGATTCTTTTAAATACTTCTGTTCTTTTTGTTGCTGCCTGTTTGCAGGTTTTAACATAGATTTTATTATTGTTAGTATTGGACAATCCCAGAAAACCTTCATTATAAGAAAAATGTTAAAAATAAAAAGGTGCAAGTATGTTGCTCCTCAAGGGGCTACGTATGAAAGCATTCATCAATCAAACTACCATCATAACCAAAGAATGAAACCGTATCCCTTCTCTCCATATGCCATCACACAGTCACACTTGACCTATATACTGTACAGCATGGCCCAAATCCAGCACTACCTTTAGATGAGTAACTAGACCTTACATAACTAAATTTGCCATGTAAGTGTCATTTTGGACCGCTGATGCAGATTTGACATCCTACTTGTCCCCGGTAGGTGGGTAAACTCTGTGTAAGTCCCAGAAATATTGTAGAAAAACAAAGACTAACAACTGTTTGGCAGAGGAAAAAAGAGGACGCTCCTCCCACCTTTTAGCTCAAGAGAGCACTTTGCCAGAGAGTATAGGCACCAGAATCTAGGCCCTTCTCATGCAGAATGGGTTACAATGTACATCTCCAATTTCCCAAAGTAGTGCCTTCACCATCAGGCAGTAGGTTGAGCTTTCCTGAAAGTCTCTTCTGTCCTTCCCTATTGAAGGTCCACTGAGCAGCTAGGTCAACAAGGAGAACAAGCCAGAGGAGAGGTGGCTCAGTGACATGGACACTGCTCTAGAAGGAGGGGGTCTTTGGTCCTGGCCCCTACCCTTGGTCCTACCCCACCCCCCAAGGGGCAGTAGCTATTCCACTGATGTCTATTCATTTTATCCAATAATTATGATATACAAATGCTTTGGTCTTGTCATTTTTTAAAGATGGGGGTTTCTGACTATGAATATGCCTGTAACATAACAGAACAAAAGAGGTTGAGAATTCTGGTCCAGAAGAAGTGCCAACCAAGGCCTCTTGACTGAAACACTTATCCTAGAGGCAGCAGGGTTACTCTACTATTTTCCACCAATACATGTGAGTTCCAGGAGTCCTTGGGAAGTTCAGAGAAGGCTCAATTTTCCCTATCCTAATAAGTGCAATAATGGCCAAACAGTTTTGAGACAAAAGGGTGAGTTCAGTTTGCTTGCTGCACTTCTTTACAAATTATTTTCTTAGAGGAAAGGATGGCTATTACACCCAGGCTCAGCCTGGCTCCATCTGACAGTCTAGATAGTGATGAGATGATTCCTCTGGAGAACAGACTTGTCACCTGAAGCCTCTGACAAGGCTAACATACACAGTGAAGTGGAAAAGATTCTCTGTCTGGACAATCCAACAATAGTAGTTGCCATTGTTGATCTCATTTTCTTTTGCCTTCTTGACTCTCTAATCTCGAAATTGTTGAGGCTCTCAATCAGTCCCATTAGAATGAATCCCTTTCTAGCACAGTGCTACTCAGTATTCAGTTATACCTTAGTGTAAACATTTCCGAAGGGCCTCTCTCATATTTTTCCTTAGTTAGGGAATTCAGTATGGTTGTGACTAGTGTAATGTAAATAGTGTCAAACCCATGACAACCTGCTTCCTCTCTCCTCAATGAAGACAGCATTCTTGATCCGAAAAATCTGCAGAATTAAGGCTGTTATGATGGGTCTCCATATACCATCTTGCACAAGCATAAAGTCACTATAAAGTTTCATCTCCACTTCTTGCCTAAGGAAGTGGCATAAATTTAAACAATTTTGCACGTGGCCTTAGCCATTCTGCAACCTCATGGCTTCTCTTATGAGGCCAAGTTAAGTTGACTCCACTGAAGGGAAGTAATGTAATCAGAAATAATTACAGTGTCACACACGCACACACAGACACATGCACGTACACCCCCCCCCCTTGGGACAGGCATGGAAACAAGAGTAACAGTCCAGTGCATCATATTCTTCTGGAATCCATCTTGTCTCTGTCTGTTCAGTGTAAAGCCAACACCACTACCTTGACTCTTCTGTTTTCTCTTATGAGTTTTTTCACACACTGCTTTCTATAGAGAAGTTTAAGGAACTCCTGTCTTCCCCATTTTCACCCAGTCCTTTATTTCCACCTCAATAGATGTCCATTGCCTTTCTGGGGTTACTCAATTCATAGATACTAAATTTCCAGTTCTCTCCCCAAACCTCACTCTGAGCCAGGAAAAATAAATATTGTTCACTCTAAACATGGTAAAAGCATTATCCGTTTATTTGGACATAACATTTTCTTAACATCTCCTAAATTGTTTGCTGGATTTGTGGAAAGAGATAAAAGACAATCTACCTCCAGTCAGTAGGTTTCAGATTTCATCGTAACATGCTGTCAGATGGGAAAGAAAAATTTAGTAGTCCATACACAACTTCAGCAGCGTCAGGCTAATTGGCTAACATGGCAACCTCTAAAATATATTGAATAGATATCTGGCATTTAGCCATTTACAAAAGCTGTCTCAGTAATGTGTAAGCCTGTAACAGCAAAACAAATGTGTATGGTACCTTTCATGCCCCAGGAATATCTAATTGCTATAAATTATGTTATACGACAGGGTGTGTATTTTATATCTTTTATATTTGGGTACTTTATTGTATATTTATTCTAGTAATTTTACCATTTATAGTAATGTAGTCTTGTACATGTAGAAATAATAAACAGGAGATTTAGTACAAGACTTGTTTTAGGCATTAATGTTGATGTTGACTTAGTTGGTGTGCCTTTTCTACTTCATCTGGTTTGGCATCTCTTTCAAAAAGAAAATGAAAACATGTTCACTGTCTAATAACCATATTTGCAGAGCATAGTTTCCTGGAGTTTTCTTGGAACAAGGATCAGAAGGTTATGCAAACAGGCATATTTTGTCTGTGTAACACTGTCTTGTGAATATCAGAGAGAAGCTTCTGCATTATTGTCAGACAGATGGCTGAAAACGCTGTAACTCCCTTTAAGAGTCCTACCAAGAGCAGATAACTCAACCCCACATAAGTAATTTAAACACCATGTTTTCTATAGACTTTGCTCATTAGGGAGTTTTTAATAACTTTTAAATTTATTGCGGAAGTAGAACATACTGTTAGCCTACAACCCAGGCTCTGTATCTTAAAACACCAAATTGAGTTATGAATTTTAAGAGTGGGATTAAATTTTAAATGATGAAAAGTCGTAATTCAGAGATGAAGTAGTAGTTTGTTGATGTCAGATTTAAGTGATCATTCAGTTCCATCTTTATGAAGGCCAAACTGTGAAAAGGATATCAATTTAGTTACTCTTGTGAGTTATAAATCAGGATGGGCAAGATTTGTGACATGAAGTCAAAATGCTGAGAAACAGTATAGTCTAAGTTATTAAACAGTCAAAAGATTTTGGTTCTATCCCCAGCTCTGCCAAGGGCTTGATTAGTGGCCTTGAGTGAGTCATTTAAACTTTCTAGATTAAATCCTAGCTCCAGTTAAATCAATGGGAATCAATGTCTTTGACTGCAGTGAAGCCGAGATTTCACCTTCTATGCCTCTTTTTCCTGTCTAAAGTAGACAGTATTTATGCTTACCTAGTTCACAGCTGTAACGTTTAATCAAGTATTACAGTGGCTGGAAAATTCCATGTAAATAGTATGAGAAGGGTCAGCTATCAATTTCAGCAGAATGTAATCTTTTGTAAATAAAGTCCCTAGTTTTCATGCATATTAAAACAATGCTTCGTAGCTTCAAAACAATGCTATATTGTCTGAGTTTCCAGATAGGCAGTTCAGTGCCTACTCTGATTCTCTGCATAACTGAGCAATCATAAAATCAGTAGGATTTAGCCTTTATGTTGCTGCTCTTGAAAACCCTGTTCTGTGATGAAACTGTTGAGAATAGTGTCATTTTTGTGGTGCTGCTGCTGTCTGAATCTCTGAGCAGAAAATGAAGTGGATTTTTAATACTGGTTAACCAAGTTGATGTGGAACACTATATATATTGACCTATGCTGACCTCAAACCCTTAAAAACTTCTATTACCATTGTATGAAAACTACAATACAAAAGGTGGTTAAGCAGTTGAAGTTGAAATGCTAAATAAATGAAAGACAGAAAAATGAAAGCAAAAAGATAACTTCCTTAATTCAGCACTTGGAACTTGTTCTGATATATTTGGTTTCTCTCTCTCTTCTCACTATCAAGAGCTTGCAGTGCTGTTAAAGTCATACATGTGTATGGTATGACACTGTTAGATCCTATTAGCTTTTATATTTACACCCCATATTTTCAAATTAATGTGTATTGTATATTCATTTGTTTTTCTAAAATGGGTGATTTGTTTAAACAGAAATTGTTAGTGAAGCAATAAACCCTACCCCACAACAATTAAATTCATAAGACAGAATAATTCAATTTAGAAAATGAGCACAGCTAACATGTTTTATGACCACATAACTTTCTCTTTGTGTTTTATTCTAGAACCGAATGGAGGAAAGCAAAGCACTCTTTAGGACAATTATCACATATCCATGGTTCCAGAACTCTTCAGTCATTTTGTTCTTAAATAAAAAAGATCTCCTAGAGGAGAAAATTATGTACTCCCATCTAGTTGACTACTTTCCAGAGTATGATGGTAAGTAATTATATCATCACACTCCAAACCCTGTTTTAATAGCATTTGACAAAGCAAGCTGTTGCCTATGAAAACTTATGCCTTTGTGAACCATTTATTCTCAGAAGGTACCACCCTGCCTGTTCTTCTGTCTGACTTCAGACTAATACAGCTAGCTACCTCTCTGTGCTCCAGATACTGAACATACTCCAGAATATGTTTACTCTGCCTTGCTGACATATGGGTAAATAGCATTATCTGAAAGGCAGACACAATCTCCAGTACATATTGGTTAGAAATGCATTCAGTCCATATTATACCTATTAGCCTGTAATGCAGTGATTTATCTGCCAGTGTTTACAGTCGTATTACAAATATGTACTGATGATGTCAAACAGTTAACTGGTGGTTGGGTAGCTAAGTTTGTAATGATTTAACAGAGAAAAAGAGAAAAAAATACACATGAACACAGCAGTTCTGAACACCTCTAATTTTCAAATATAGCCTTTAAACTTTATTTCAAAGTGGCTGTTAGATAAGCGTAAACAGCTGCACAAAGTTGAATTACAAATCATGCATCGTGATGTTTCTATAAAATGTGCATGAGTTAAGGCTATGGATGAAATCCTGATTCCATTAAGGACAGCCAGAGTTTTGCCACTGATTTCACTGAAGCTAGGATTTTGTCCTACTCCATCATTTAGGGTAGAAAAGGTACCTAGGTGTTTTGTGACATACGGTTTTACATTTAGCATTCGTGAATTTTTGCCATTGGAATCCTTTGATGTTGGGGAAATATTTTCGTGTTATCACTGCACTTTCAACCTGGCCTGAAACTTGGGTGCTTTTAAAAGCAGGTCTTTTTCTAGGAATTAATGATTATTTGCTGCTGAACTTTTCAACAGAGGTATAAAATATACCACTCTTCTCTCCAAAATATATACATTTCCTTACATATTTTGTAGAATACATTTTACTTGACTTTTCAGTGCACATGAACTTTTCTTTAAAGCTGGATTGTGAAAAGAATTTATCATAAATTCTTTCGGGGCTGAAGAAGACTGCTGCTTAGCCAGCCCCCAGGTACCACGTGGCTTAAAGCAACATCCACAGTAACAGGCTACTAATATTGTTGCCTCCACCTTCTCCAGGTGGCTGAACACGGAAGGGGGAAAGGACTGGGAGGATGATAAGGCAAACTGCATGGCCTGCCAAACTGGAAAGGAAAGGCCCCAGCCCGCTGTGGTTTTAAATGGGACCGTAGGCCAACCTGGGCTGGGCAATTCTCAAGGGTGAGGGACAAAGATGTAGAAAAGAGGGGGTGTTTTATGGTTTGCTTCTGTTTTTTGCTTGTATGCAATAATTTGTTTTCCTTGTAGGGAAGGGGATAACAAATGGGTTTTGGTGACAGGCACAGCTACCTTTTGAGAGAAGGGATAGTAAGTGGATAGGAGGTCTCTCTTCCATGTGAAGCAGGGGAGTAGGAGTGGGTAGGAATGGGATTGAATACATATGAGGGGAATAGTTGTTTCCTTGAATGTGGGTTGGGAAGCAAAGCTAGGGAGGGAGGGTGGGTGGGGGGGTAGGGGGAACAATGCCCTCCTTGGTCACATGCAAGGGAGCAGGTATGGTGGGGCAGATTGCTTTTGAATTTGCTTTCTCTCTCTCTCTAGGAATGGGGGGGGGGGGGTTTGTTCTTTTTAAATATTTTATTCTGTTTCTATTATTCTTTTTCTCTTTTATTGTTAAGCTGCCCTGAGCATTTTTGGGAAGCATATAAATCTAATAAAGAAAGAAATAGGAGCTTTTAAGTAGCTCAGAAAGCTCGATATGAATCCTCCCACCTTTTCACCACTTCATTTTCATAAAGAAAGCTCGTTCGTTCTAATTTTAGGTCACTTCTGTGAGATTTAATGTGCCTATGCCAGAAAAGATAATGCTGGTCACATACTAGTTGCTAAGGCAACTGTTTGTTCTGCAAGTTTTCCTGAAGTGAAAGCAGTGTTATTTAAGGTTAGCTGAATGGAGATTTTGGTTGGAGTGCAAGAAGTCTTAGGTTCATCTGGTGAGCAGACTGAAGGGCTGAATACTTAATTTAAAGGCTCCATTGTTCCAACTGGAATGTAAACAGCAGGTTAGACTGCAGGAAAAAATGGTAATATTACAAAGAATAATAATATTTCCCCTTTCAGAACAGACATCAGTGTTAGGCAGAACCAGGTTCATGATTTTAGGATCTTGAAAGGTAATTTTAGTCTAGTAAGTCTTCTTATTCATTCAAACTTAGTTTAGTTTTCCATTGGTGTTGGCTCCTAATCCTGTCTATTCATAAGGTTGCCCAACACATTCTGGTTTTTACTTGCATCTTGCTTATAACTTTAGCAAATTTTAACCATTCAAGCTGTATTTTCCCGCTGGGGTTTGCCTTAGGCTGATTCTTTTTTAATTCTTATTTCAAAATGGCTCAGCTGTTACAAGAATGAAACTAGCAAAAAACAAGCTAAATTTTCTTATACATCCTGTTAGAGCATGATCTTTTTCTCCATGTAGATTAGAAAATACCTTCACTTTTTCAAGTTCCTATTCAGATCCTATTCAGTTTTCTTTTAGACCATGATTACCAATGAAAAGTAAATTAGATTTTGACCTGGGGTGAGGTGTGGGACGGAACCACAGGCAGCTCACCCGGTGGGGGGAGAATAGAGGCAACTCCCCACTGCTGCGTGCACTCTCGGGGGAGGCATGGGGGCCAGGTGCCACCTGGATTTGTGTGTGGGGCAAGGACAGGCTGCCTGCTGTGGGCTCAGACTCAGGGACTGTGCCAGCCTCTTCTCAGTGGGCAGGTTGGATCGGGGCTGTGTTTGGGGTGGGCTTGCAGGGGCAGTGCTGGGATGGGTGCTACAGGGTGGGGTAAAGCCACCCCAAAATTCCCTGTATCTACCCTGCAGCTCCTTCCCATACCCCACCCTGGCTGGGTACTGAGCAGGTATCAGATCAGTGTTGGGCGATATGGCTGGTTAATAATCGGCTGTTGGTATCGTCCAAAAAAAATCTTTATCGGTGCAGCTATAATAAATACAGAAACATCCAGAATAATGACCACCCCCACCCTCAAGCATTTGCAGTTAATAGTTGAGAATTGCTATCCCCCTGAAGTATTTATTTATTGCTCATCCAAACAGGTAACAGTTTGCATCTGCAGATTCTAATGATGAAATATAAGTTGCTGTAATAAAATTTTCAAAAGATGAAGTACCAGATGCTTTTATTCTTTGCACAGTACTTTGAGGAACTGTTGATGAATAGTACTACATAAGAACTAGGAAATATAGATAATATTACTAACGTTAAGTGCACTGAGATGGGCAGAGCAAGGCTGTATATTGGAGCATATGTGACATGTATATGAATTCTGTGGAAATCCATGCCTGAGAAATGCTGGGGGTAAGGGCATCATCTGGCCAGTGAGTAAGCCACCTGCACTGGTATGGTGACCCACATAGCCTGGCAAAGGAAAACAGTTTCCTGGGACCACTACTTCTCACTTATATATAGCAGTATTGGCTGTGCAGTGGATGCACATAGAACAACTTCAGGTTGAAGGTTCTACATGTGTCCAATGTGTATATAACTGAGGATGCAGTCAGGTTACATTTTCATATCATGGAGAATTGCAATCTCAATTTAGTTTTAATAGAGTGATTACTGTGTGTAATTTAGATAGTAATTGATCAATTATAATATTACCTGTGAAAATGGTATCTGTGTGACCTGAGAAAGGATTCAGTGGGACCCAGGAGCTCATTTCTATCCCTCCTGAATACAGTTGGTTGAGTAAAAAATATCCTCAAAAATCCTTGCCTCTTGCATTTTCCCTGGACTATCCTGGCTACATCACCCCAGTGCTAACAATGTTACCTTGTATAAATTAACAGTTTTAAAACCAAAGCATGTCAGCTACAAAGCAAGTGAATTTCACTGTCGGGTAATGTTAGAATGAACTCGGTTTTATCTGCTGCAGTATCGTCTCAGTTTTGAATGTAATTCAGTTTCATATGTAACTCACTTTTACATATTAAAATCCTCCTACATAGCAGGAAAGGTAGTAGATTTTGCAACTTCTCTTACCCAGTTATCTCCTTTGCTAATACATCTAACTTAAAATTTGCACTAACAAGATTCATTTAACGTAAGATTTGTTTTCTGCTTACATTCACTGACCTGTTTACATTCTAACACTCCAAATACTAGCTAACCCTTAAAAATTAAGGTTTTACAAGGGTGAAGAAATAGATTTCTCTTTCTTTTGCCCACTGTGGCTGCTGATTGCATATTTAATTCCCTGTTTAAAATAGTTTCGTATTTACTATTAAGTATCATCTTATTTACTAATGGGGAAAGGGAACAGGTAGCTGGAAAATCATCCCTCATGAACAGTTTGTGAAGTTTTTTCTCAATTTTATTTTTTAAAGGTCTGACCAGGAAAAAAAAGAGCAAGACATGGCGGTGTTTATTAATACAGTTTTTCCACATTTCTTTCATGTAAGAATCATGACTGCAGCTTTCTTTCATTTTCTGCCATTTGTAGCCAGGTTGTCCATGACAAAGCAGTAGTTTTTCAATTGTAATAGAAATACTAACTTTGTCTTTTTGTGTACAGGACCCCAGAGAGACGCACAAGCAGCACGGGAGTTCATCTTGAAGATGTTCGTAGACCTGAATCCAGACAGTGACAAAATTATCTACTCCCACTTCACATGCGCTACAGACACAGAGAATATTCGCTTCGTCTTTGCTGCTGTCAAGGACACTATCCTACAGTTGAACCTGAAGGAATACAACCTGGTCTAACTGTGCCTATTAGGCTCCCTAAAAGCCCCTTTGGGTAATTGAAGATATACAAGAGGGACTGTATTACCTGTGAAAATGATTTGCATAATACTAATTTATTGCCGGCCTGGACTCTGTGAATGTCCACAGAGTTTGTAGTTAATATTATGATTTTATTTAAAGTATATGGAGGAAAAACAAGAGATGCTGAAGTACATTCACAGCACATTTCCTCATTTTTTAGGCAAAACCTTGTGACTCAATGTGTTTTAAATTTTCAGTCGTACACTCACAAAAGATAGCATTTTTTTGCTACTGAATCAAATTCAAACTGGTTTGCTTTTTCCCATCCCCTTTCCCTTCCCCCCCCCCTTCCCCCTTATCTTTTTTAAAGGTACATTGGCCTTTATTCCCAGTTGGATTCCTTGCTAAACTATTTTTCTGTAGAGTGATAAGGTCAGGAAAATGCTAACATCAGAATTTAAGCCATCAGTCATTCTAATTTTACAGTATATACTTCTATTGAAGGATCATCAGTATTAAATACTGTGATTTTGAAGTGCTTGACATGGGTATTTTTCATACTGTCTTCACATTTTGGGCTGTGAAACTAGGATCACAAAGAGAAGTTGTAGAGATGCCTGAATTTGAACATTAGCCAGATCTTGATAATTCAGAAAGAAATGCAGAAAACAGTTATGAAATTACAGACATACAATTAGGACACCTCTAAAATATGTTAGAATTTTTTAATTGCCATGTGCCATTTTTTTCTCTCTTTATTCACAGATGCCAAACAAAAATGTCATTTATAGACACTACATATTTCCCAGGGGCTGCAGCCTGAAACAGTGTTGTTGCATTTTTTTTCTAAGTTAGAGCTTTTATAAAATGTTTTGTCCACAATTTAAAAATGATTTTTATTGTGTAAAATAATTTCATGTTGCCAAATCTGGCTTTTATGAATCTAATAATCTTGAAGTGTAAGATACTGATCGAAATGCCAAATTAACTGATTGGGAATGGACCTGACTGAGACGACTGCCAAATGATAAACAATTAGTTTCTGCTCATGCAATCCCTTTTTTAGAAAGTATTCCATTTTCAATGCCAAAATCAACAGTGTGAGTGAAAAGACTACTAGGTGTATCATGCACATGCATACGGTAAGGACAGTTTTATTGTGTCCTTGTGTCAAGATGGCATGAGAGTGAAGACAATATTTTCTAGAATAATGTCAAGGCACCTTTAGTTACAGAAGCACTGATGAGTAATCATATTCAATATGGTTGCATTAAACTGATTAAATGGATGTTTGATAGGCTTAGGGCAAAATAGCCTCTCATTGTACTTTAGAAAGATTTATTCATGTAAATGAAGTAGCGAAAAATACTTTTGAATTCTAAATGTGCAATTTTTTTAACAACAACAAAATAAGACAGCACGCACATTGACAAGCCTTTATTCTGCAGCTTGGGTTGAAAAGTTTTTTGTAACTAGTCATATGATTGCTAACAAGCTACAGAGAACTTGGAGGTCAGACATGTAATTGGACTGATTATCTGCAATGCCAAGTAGCACTTGAGTTCACTTACGGTAGAAATTGCTGCTACAGAGCAGCAGAGGGGAGGTGGAAAAAAGAATGACTTATTAGTTAAGTACCAAAGTTAACAATAAATACTGATGAGATATTTTTCATCCTTAACCCTCCCAACCCCAAAACAACAATAATAAGAACAGTTGGTTTTTTTTGCTCCCTCATAAAACACCTTGTAATTTAAAACTGGTTGTAGGTATAGTGCAATTATGAATGCTATAATCATTGTACATATATCCATATATATATAATATATATATTATATATATATGGCAGCATCCATATTGGCTTTGTAATCATTAATTTTTTGGCAGATTGAATGTGCTGTATTGATATGTATCTATGTAATTGTATTGTATGTCTTATAGCTAATTCACATTTTAAATAATGTTATTTTATTTACTTTTTTAAGAGAGAAGAATGTAAATTTTGTCAGTTTATTTTGACTAGGGATTTGTTGTTTTTTTTTATTTACAAAACAAAAAACTTACTATAGTACAGAGCGGTACTAGCATCGTGCTGTATAAAATCATTTGCACATTCCTGAGTGGAGGTAAATTGAAACAACACTCAAAGGTTTCACTTTCAAAACAAATGTTTAAGTTTTGACAGGGCTTTATTCAGATGTAGAAACCAGGTTCACTAAAAAAGCTGATGTCACATGTTGGAATGTGAGTTTGGGGTATAGATAGAACTTTTAGTTGGCAAATACGTAACAGGTTAGGCTTACTTCTCTGATGGCCTTCATTAGAAAAGTTAGAAAAATTGTAAACCATTGTACACATGTACTAATGGATATATACCATAGTTGCCCTAAGAATACCGTGACAAAATATAGTATTTTAAAGGTTATGGAAACCATAAATGTAACATAAAAGTAATCAGTGTTGCAGTTTTAATGAGTCAAGATATTTTATTTAATAAGGCTACAGCAGGTAGATGTAGGTTATAAAAATGTGACACTGAATCTCTAAATAGATGAAGAGAACAGTTAGACTTGTTTATATATGGTATTGCATTATAAAATTGGTCCTGATTTTGCTATAAACACAGTTAAGTTTCTGTTTCCACTGTTGGCTCTGGGGTACATGATAATATCCCTTTTTGTAACCTGGGAATACATTGATCACCCTAGATTCAGTGATATAAACAGAGTTGTGGCAAGAAGAGGCCAATGGAGATTAAAGGAGTTTTGTTTTTGTTTTGTTGTGGGACATTTTTGAGGGAAGGGTGGGAAAAGTTGGTTTTAAGTTTTGTATAAAAAAAACAAAACAGAAGTTTACTCATGCTTTATATAGTTATATTGTGATTGCAAAAGTTTTCAAGAGTGTGTGCCACTGGGATACTTCTACTATATTTTAGGTGAGTTGAACCTGTGGCAAATGTTTAGATCATTTGAGCATGTTCTGAAAAAAAAAATCTTCAGTATACCAAGGCAAGCTTTACAAGAATCACTTAACACAGCATTGCAGCGTGCCAGTTTACAACAACATATTTTCTTTTTTCAATGACACAGCTGTTCCCACTTGCAATATATGCCTTTGTTGATTTTTTTTTCCTGGTAAATTGGTAGTTTCTACTATGCCTTACAGTGCTTGCGTCCAAAAGTTTGTGCCTCTATCATGAAGCTGAGGGCAACAACAACAAAACAAAAGCCCTTTTTACTTTGTCAAAACAATGTGATTCCATTGAATGTCATAAATGGGGAAGGAGGGAAAGAACCTCTTGGGAACCTGTGTGTACTTAGATGTTCACTAGCACAAGAAAGCTGTAATATGTGTTTTACAAAAACCTTAAACTTGCCTTTTTCACAAATTAACTGGCACTGTCCTGGCATATATAGGATAATGCAGCTATAAGGGCAGTTTACTTTTTATAATTCAGAGTATTTTGATTGTCAAGGTGTATGAACTGTAATTTTTAATCATACTGCCACATGATTGTGAATCATAATTTTTAAGTTTGAAAGTGGAGAAGAGACTTTTTATGCTGGATATCAGTCAGAATTGACTGCATGTTTTGCAAAAACTTTAAATGGGGGGAAAAAGGGCTGCATATTAAGATACTGCTAGACTCCTAGCCTTTGGTTGTAAGGTGCAAATGACTTTCAGATTTCTCACCCTAATGACCCTTCCTTGGTTTGCATTCTTCACAAAAGGATGAAATAACAGGGAAAAAACAAAGAAATGTTAACCCATGTGAAAAAAATAAAAATTACCCAAATAATTTCCTATATGTGCTGCTGTTCTTGAACCTATGTAAAGGTTACCCTGCATAATAATTGCTACATCTATTTGTTTAACTAATGATGTGTGCACAATTGGCCCGATCCCATTCTACCTACAAGGTGCCTAAATGTGATTCTCTTCCGCCCTACCCAAGTCCTTGAAAAACAGTCAATCAAAGGTCAGATGGATCTTCTTCCTGTTTCCTGCTTTCTGTGACTTAGTGTTAAGGCTAAGATGATGGACTGTCACAAAAGTCAGTGTGTTTATGTTTTTTTAGGGAGTTAAGGATCACATTTGGGCACCTAAATCCATTTAGGCATCTAATAGGTAGAATAGAATCTGGCCCAATATGATAACATAGCTTACCAAAGACCTACCTCTAGTTCAGAAACCAATTATATTCTCAATACATGTCTTTGGAATTTCATTGTGTTGTCACCATCAGACTAGAAAATTAAAAGTGCTTGTTGCATGTGGTTAACTGCTGTATTTTGGATATTCAGATGTTCACTTTTTTTATAAATACAATCCCACTTTTTGACATAATCTAACATTTTATTTTAGTATGCATCAGTTAACTAAGGTCCTCTATCTAAGTCCTGTCGTCAGATCCATAATGCCTTTAAGGTCCTTAAAAGCTTAAGTCCAAAGCTTCTGTTTTCTTCTCCTTACCCTTGATTTATGAGTTACATCAATCAAAAAAATAGCATTTACATGTAATCAAAAATACATTAAGGGTCATTGCTTTGCTGAATACTATATCTTCCACATAAGCTTTTTGCTCTGCGGGAAAAGAAAAGGTTATTCAAGTTAAATTAATGGAAAGTAGTGAGAAAAATACTAGATAAAATCAGCCAGGAAAACCTGTTTGGGAATAATTTTTTTCCTCATAAAATACTCAGCTACAGCCTGTCTCTAGACTCCTTATTTACTATGCTAAAGGAAGCCCTTATTTGACTTGTATATTTAGGGGGGTTTGTCAGATACATTTTTAACTTGCAGTATTTAAAAAATAAAAATCATACTTGCTGTTCTTAATGTCGTTCAAATGCATGTATTGTCTATTGATTGGGGATGGGAAATAGTTTTTGAAAAAAAACTCATGTTGTATAAATACTGCCCCCAAACAATCTTGCTGGTTAAAAATACAGTATTTTTGGCCATAACTTTGTACTACAGTATCTTCATTCCTTGAAATTGGCTTCTCTGAAGTACTCTGACATATCGTTCTCCTAGAATGTTTTCTATGATAATGAGTATTGGAATAAATTTATTTATTTATTCCAGTAATTACTCTTTGAGATTGTACATGTTTTAGCCTCGTCCTTCAAGCATGAATGTTTCTTGAATATCTTTGTTACAAACAGAAGTTCAGCCATTAATGGATTGTCTTCACGATGTTGAAGACAATTGCTTGAGAATATTGCCAGAGATTTAGTTGGTTTATATAAACCATTATGTAAACAAGAAAATGATAGCATTAGGAAAAAGAAGTGTATTATTCAATCTAAGTCCTATTAACAAAGTACTAATATAGGTAGGCTTTGGGATAAATTCCTTAAATGGGTTGGCAGAATTCCATTGGTACAGCGGTAACAGACAGCATTTCTCAAAATCATAATCTTTTTTGCTTGCTATTTTAAGTGATAACAGAAGTAACAGTGATAAGAACATGTTGCTTTTCAGCTTGTGTAGTTAATGCTTAAGTTATACTTTGCACATCTATTACTAAAGGAACAGAATTTCAGGTGACCTGTTTCAACATTTTTATTAATTGGTTTACTTGATTTAATATATAGCTACTTCTGTTTATATATGACCCTAAGAATCTAGATAATCTGGCCAACTGAGGCATTCAATTAATTGCTATTGATTTCTTTTTTAATTTTCCTGTAGCCAAATGTCAGATGTAGAGGGAATAGCAAGGAAGGATTGTGAGATATATATATCTCATATATTGTAAAGATCTCACAATCCTTCCTTGCAGCTCCCTGTACATTTTTATAGAAAGATATCCATCTATCTATCTGTCTATCTATCTGAGGATAACTTCACCAAAATACCATGGAAGTTGTGACATTTAAATATATAAAATATACATAAAGTTACCTCTATATGATAAATCATCTAGCACTGCATATAAATTAGTCACATCTCTGTGATAGTACACTTGATTATTAATTCAACTCTTTGAACTTGTTCTATCATTCCAAATACCTGGGGGGGGCTTCAAAAAGATGACATTATTTCAAAACTCATTTTGCCATTTTTGTACCCAAAAGAGGAATATCTCTTTTCCCCCCCCCACAACCCCCATCAAATTGCATCTTTTAGCAGCTCAGAGCACACCATGGACAGTTTCCATAATCTGTCATTAATTCAATTGTGGCCTTGCAAGACTAAAAATTGAAGCTTTATAACATTGTGGATGCATCTACACATCGCCTTACAGCAACATAGTGATGCGGAACATCACTGTACGGCATGCTATGGCAATATAGAGATCACACGGATCTACACATGATCACCAGCTATGTTGCCGTACCAGCATTCTCCCCTGGTATAGCTCACCGTTATGGTGACATAGTGATGAAATGTAACCACGCACCGTGTGCAGGGCGCAGTAACCACCCATACTGCGCTGTGCTTTAGTACATCCAAAAGGAAGCACTGAAGCCTGGTGCTATAGCAACATTGCCATGCAGCAACCTGTAGCTGCATCCTGTAAGGAGGAAATGTTCAGTTTTCCTAGTGGGATCCAGACTTCATTTCTACTCCTTCATTTCTACCTGTCATGTCATACTTTAAAGTGGTGATGAGAATTAAATGATGTTTGTGGTGATGGTCAGAAATTTTCTAGCAAAACAGTTTTCCCCCCGATAGTATAAATTTGCCAAAACCAAAGCTTTTCAGAAGAATATATATACCAGTTTCAACAAAAATAAATTTTTCAGTGAGACAGAAATCACTGTGTACTAGACTGGTCTTAAATCTGGCAAAGCAGGGACTTGAACTTGGTGCTCCTACATCCTAAGTGAACCCTCTTAACCAGTGGCCTGTTGGATTTTGTGGTTTAAGTGACCTGCTCTCTATATATTTTTTTCCTGCCAACCTCTAGTAGGGATATATTTATGTACAGAAAAACTATTTTACACTATTTTTGGAAACACTAATGGAAACTAAGGCACTTAGTTTAAGAGGTGAAGGAGAACAAACCCCCCCCCCTTATAGAGTGGTTAGAACTTGAAAACATTTCTAAGAGATTATTTGCTGTGATGTGACAGACAGAATGTAGGATGATGCTGTGTAGAGGCTTTATATGCACTCATTTAGGGGCATCAAACATCTGGCCCATGAAGCTGCTTCATCCAGCCTGCCAGACTACCAGTGGGCTATAGAAGCAAGGGGTGTGGCTAGGTATGGAAGTGGCCTCCCATAGAAGTTGGGGCCCCTGGGAAAGTCCCCCAGAAACAGGAAGGGCTATGCTGATACAGCCCAGCTTGCCCTATGGCCACTTGTCCCTCTGCCACCACTGCTTGACCTACCATTACCAGGCCCACAAGTCCCAATGCAGTCACAACTGGCCCTGCCACCAACCTCACTGCTATGCTTTGCCTCTGCCCAGATTCAGCCCTCAAGGAGCCCCATGGTCTGTATCCAGCCCAGTGCATGGGGTGATTTTTGATGCTCCTGATTAAGGACATCTAAAGAGCTCTCTTATGGCCTTGTAGCTCATGAATGATGTGACCATCCAAAATAAATGCCAGTCAAGCCTTTGTGCTCCGTCTCTCAAAAATATTATCTTTCATCTTTGTGAAGCAGATAAATGGAGTTGCTGGGCCTTCTGGATGAGACTTTAAGAAGAGAGGACATGTTACACCCTTTATGGGTTTCTTGTGTATCTTTGTCCAGAATTTCCCTTTCTCTCTCCCTCCATCCTCCTGTATATTTCATTGAGTACTTGGCCTCTCCTACCCAAGGAACTCCTTTTGTAATGTTTTGTGAGTGGGTGGGTGTATGTGAATAAATGTGTGTGCGCGTGTGTGTAGTTTGTGAAGTGCTTTCTGGTTTTTCTAAATTATGTGTATTCTTTTAAATTGTATGGTCAGTGAAGTGCAATTTGGTTAAGAATGCTTCCTTTTTCTATTCAGCTTTCACTATCCTCCTGCCTCTATACTGCATTTTACTGATTATTTTATATTTCTTCTCAATCTCCTCCTCACCCACCTCCTCACCCCCCATTTGTTATTGGGAAGAGCTGCCTTCTTAGGTCAGATTAATTCTGGTAGTGACTACAAAAGTGAATAGATTTAACCACAAGCTGATTTACAACTGGACCAGAAGGTTCCTGTCAGTGAGGACTGCCCCACTCGCACAAAATCATCTGTTGATAATATACCTATGATATCCACCAAAAAACAACGGTGGGTCAAATTCTGCCAAATTGTGCCTAACTTACTCATATTGTTACAGAAGTATATTATTGAAAATTTACTCTTCTGCAGCCCTCTAGTCTAAAGGTTTCATAGCCATGATATTGGTCAAAAAGTTGGTTAATTTAATGATCAAAAATTGGTGCCAAACTTTAGAGATGCATTAAGTTGGCAATTACTTCATATGTATTACCTCTTAACACAAATTCCTTCATAAATTACATTATTCAGTGCTACTCACAAAATACATTTGCACATGGTAAATGCTTACAAATATTGTGCTTTTATACATTTATTATAAAGAGAAATCGCTTATAAAATAAAACTCAATTTCTCTCAAGATTTAGTATTTGGATTCTCTTAAGGATTACTAGATGACTCTATATCGATAAGATTACATTTAAATACCTTTAATGCTTAGTTTCCACATAGAATGGCCAGATCTTTTTGTTTAATGAACTTCAATTCTGTTGAATATACTGCTTTATTTTAAAATGCCTTTTAACATATTAGAGTAATGGTCAGGATGTATATTAATGTTATAGTTGCTACATTTCACTGAGGTACTTTGTGGTGCTAGAATATGGCAAAAAACAAATCTTGAATCTCTTTATTCTTTGGAGTCAGATTTTAACATAGTATAGCTTCTCCAAAATGTAATATAGGAACCATATTAGGGTGGTCTCTTTCCATACGTCTTTTCATTAAACTTTTATTTAACTTGTCCAACTATATAACTCTGCAGTGTTGCATAATTACTCTAAAGTAAAAGCCAGTTACATATTTAACTGAACTGGATCTTTTCTTTGTATAATCAGCTTTTATTTTAACTCATAGTCTCTATAATTTCATTGATTAACCTACAACTACCACATTAAAACTGACTACTGGGGTGTTAAGGCAGAAAGATTCATATTTTTCTGAAGTCAAAAGTAAAACAATTTCAAAACGGTAGACAGAAAAAATGTTCAAGGGTGACTGTGGCAAAGGGCATAGAAACACAGCTTTGCTGTGTCTCAGATAACATTCTGTTCTATAACAGTTTATGTGGTCCTGACATGCTGCACATCCCTTGTTGAGACAGTGATGCAAGGGAGAGGATCCTGTAAGTGTTCTTGAAATAATTACATTTTGGTATGTGTTCCACTGTCCTGGAAATTGTGGGTTCATTTATGCCAGTCAAAAATGAAAGCAACTCCACTGAGAATAATTATCATTCAAATTTTATGCCCATGTATAATCAAAATTTTATCCCAGGGGCACGTCCAAATGAGTGCGCATGCGTGGTTTGCGATGCTGCACGCCTGTCTGCGGCACCACAAACTGCATGTGCCACACATGCAGGCGTTTGCCATGCTGCTAATTAGCATATGGCAGATTTTTTTGGGACTGGGAGAGCCCCCAACCTAAAACCCCCAGCCTGGCGATCCTGGTGTCAAAAAAACCTGTACCCAAAAAAAAAGTAAGCAGATATGGCTGCCATGTGCTACCTGAAACCAAAGCCTAGCCAGCCAGAACCACAGTCCAGCTGCCAGCCAGGCTACATGCACCTGGATCGGTGCCACTGGAGCCCCAGAAGGCCCCCTGGACTCCAGTAAGGCTGTTTGGGTTAGCCTAGGTGCTGGCTCCAGCCTCCCCACCCTACCCAGAGCACTTTTCCCTGTACTAACCCCACGTGCAAGGGCTTGCTCTGAGGCATTTTTCCCCACAGCAACTGCACACCCCTGCTTATAGGGACACAGCCATAAGTAGCAAAATATGTACTTATATAAATAATGGTTATCAGATGGTCAAGTCTAGTCAGAACCTTGAATGACTACTTGGGTCTAAATTAGTGGAGGCAATCTTGCATGAACTGTGGATACAAAGAGAAGATTGTTTAAGGCAACTTGATTCATACTGCTTTGGCATGGTGTTAGCATGTAACAGTCTAGATATAATAAAGTATATTTAAATTAAGCATAAAGACTCAGGGCATCTCTCATAACTTCTTTTAAATTTTGTAAATAATTAGTTCATAGCAAAATCACATAGTAGTAAATGCTAGAAGTTCTTAAGGTTAGATCTCATAGGAGTACAAAGGTCCATGTTATTGCCAATTTTTACATAATCTCAGCTTCAAAGTTGCAAAGGAGAAAAATGACATGTTGACAGACATGATTGATTAATCATGTATATTTATAGCCAAGTAAGTGTAACCCACCCCACCCAGTTTTGGATGACCTTCAAATTGGGTTAATCCAATTATTTTGGTATGTCTTAGCATCACAACCATATTTCTATGAGTTCTGGTAGTTTAATAATCTGAGTTTTTAACTCTTATCTCCATCCCTCAACCAGAGCAATCAGTCATTCTGATGAAATCATGATAGAAAATTAGAGGCTATTTTACCCTGCAACAATAAAAAATGAGAGTAAACTGGCCCTGCCTGAATGACCTACATGTTCTGTACTCACTCATGATCTCGTGTACAGTGCCACTTGTGTACCCAACAGGGTTAAATGACAGGTCCCTGCCATTGGGAACTAGCGTATGTGCCAAATGTTCCATGACCAGTTATTTCCAAAATATTTCCCAGTGCACTTCAGTGGGTGAAAATGGAATCAATTTCCATCCTCCAAAGTCCTTTGGGCAAATCCAGCCTCCACTGAAGTCAATGGTCAGCTTCCAAAATATGTAACTATCAGCATAAGTGGATGTATAAGGTTTTGCTTACACTAGGATTACCTAGACTATCGCAGCATTTCAATTCCTGCCTCAACTTCATCAGTGCTAACAAAAGTTGAAGCATTGATGCAGACAAAGTAATGGCAGTGACCAGTGATTTAACACTTGTGCAGATTGACCCAGGGGCATGTGACATTGCCTAACATGCTAACAGATACTGGAGCCTCATTTGCAAACATGCTCATTAATTTGACCTCTTGTGGTTATGAACTCTCAGTACAATTGACAAAAAGGTCTTTGGCATAATCTTAGTTCTGTTAGAATAAATGGGGATTTTGGCATTGATTTTAGTGAGTCCAGGATTTCATCCTTATTGTAGAGAATACACTAAGGACCCAAGAATCAGCCCCTCTACTGCACCCAGCCTGGAGAGGTCACCTGCGAGACAACTTTGTAGCTCTCTAGCCAGAGTGGGTTAAATGCCAATATGCCTATATCTTTGTAGTGGTACAAAGTGCTGAAGCTATGTGACCACCAAAAAAGTGAAGAAAGCTGATAATGTGTTTCCACATTTAACATCAGGCTTCATAGATTTTAAAATCCTGCAAGACCATTCTGATACTCTCATCTGACCTCATGCAAAATATAATTTAACTCAGGATCTACTGCATCAAGTTTGGAACTTTGGTGGGAGGGTGTGTGTCGCCTTTTTGCAAGTTGTCTTTACTGACAGTGTTGCCAATGGTTCAGCAGCTTGCTCATCTGATAGAGATGCTTTAAAACTTAGGACTTGTAAAGCAATTTAAGAAGAAATAATTAAAGATGACACGGAATACTACTGTGAGAACAGGCCCGCCCGGTGGCCAGAACAATAGGTTTTGTATTCTGGTCTTCTTTAACATATAATATCAACATATCTGAGGACAGGAGAATATTTGGTTTTGTGCAAAATTTAACCTTGAAACTATTGGGTTTCAGGCTAAGATTATGTAGAGGAATTTGTACAGAGCAAAATGAAGTCAACCACTGAAATTCCTGTTAAATAGATCTGGCACAAAGCCAATCTGTTAGCAAAATCTGGGAGTTCTGCAAACAGAGGCAGCAAGCCTCAAAAAAACGTTCCCTGAAGAAAATGTACATACAGTAAAAATGTTGGGAGAAACCTTTCACCAACTCCGGAGAGGTTGCCTATAGCTTGGGAGCTTGAACAGTAAAAGTTATGAGTAACGGCATAAAGAATTCAGTGTAAAAATTCAGAGCAAGAAAACACCGAGGCCAAATTTGCTCAGTAGCTCTTTCCATTCCATACTCAGGCAGTTTTGTTTTATTTTTTTGACCACAGAAGGGCCAAAAAGTGTTTCAAATGTCTGTGTACATATCCTGTTATTCCCCAAAGTAAAAAAAAAAAAAAGCTTTTAAAAAGCAATATTTCTTCTAAAAAATCACTTTTGTCTTAAATTCAAATTTTAAAAAGGTGTGCTTGTATGTGTGTAATAATTTGTTTTTATTTGTCAACCTTTTCCCCCTTAAAATGAGTCACAAAAATGTGAATCAATCTTAAATTCAAGGGCATTTATATAAAGAGGAATAAATGCATGCACATGCACTCGAATAATCGATCCAGGAAAAAAATGCAAAAAGAATATAGAGGATGTGTATCCCTAGTTATATGCCACAATGTAGCCATACAGGAAATACTAGTCCACTTAATACATCTCCAGGAAGGTATCTAGTCCTTGTAGTTTGATGAATTTCTAGTGGAAAATAGAGACTGTGTTTTATTCTTAATATTTTGCTTTAAATGAAACTGAAGTTTATTTTGTAAAGATATTTTATTTGGTCAGGTGCATCGCTGTGTTTCCTGATGTTTCATATACAAGCACAGAGATGGACAGCTCAATCACTAATATTTAATTCTCTGTCCCCAATATTAAAGTAGCAGGGTTTTTTTCCAGTGAAGTTCTCAGTTGCTGTAAAAGGAATTAGGAACATTTTCTATCAAATAACTATGCTAGTGCCAGGAGGTTCCTGGATATTAAGCCATTATCATCTCAGGAAATAGAATCAACTTCAAAAATTGGGTTTTTCTGAAGATAGAAAATATTGAAGGATGTAGCAATTAAGTGTCTGTATATCCAAGATTTGTATGAAATTTCTGATTCTTTTGGCTTAATTTGGGATTTCTAATTTTTTGTTTGCCTCCTTTCATATGGTAAGACTATACTCCCTTTACTATTGCTTTTAATTGACATGAGAAATAATTTCTAACATGAGTTTAGAGATTCTTTAATCTACTTTCTTTCTCTCAGCAAATTATCTTGTTTCTGCTTGCATGCTGATTGCTCACTTTTTGTCATTCACTGCAAAACTATTTAAAATTTCAAAGCACTGGTAGATCATGATAGAGGCCACATTTTCTGACTCTGAGCAATGAATCAGCAACTTGACAAGACACGTTGCATGTATTTTCAGGCAAACAAAGAACTTACAGCTTCCCTTGACTTCACTAGTAGTTACAGGTCAAAGCCCATCTGGAAATAAGATCCAATATTGAAAAAAAATAGCATCAACATAACATTTGCTTGCACTTCTTGATGGATAAATAGGCCGCATCCACATGAGCATGGACGTTTGGTTCCCTGGGGACAAGAAGCATACCTTTTGCTGCTGTTACTTGTCTCCAGGGAATGCCTGTGCCACACACCCTCTGTCGCATGGCAGGTTACCCCAGGTGGGGTAGGGGAGGCTGGGGCCAGCAACTGTGTTGGCCCCAGCAGCCTTATTTGGGATCCTGGAGGCCTCAGAGAGCTGCAGCTGTGGTGATCCTGCTGCTTGGAGCCTGGCTAGCAGCCAGTGTGGCTCCAGGTGGCCAGGGTCCGGTTTTGGGTGACCCACACTGCCCCTGCATGTGCTGCCCCACTTTTTTTTTCGCACAGGGTATTTTTACCCTAGGATCTCCTGGAGTCAACCCCCTCCTCCCCCCTACGTGGGTCTGCGGTGCCACATACCTGACGACTGTGCTTATCTGGACATGGCCATAGAAACAAATAGTTTGAGTCCACCGGGGGTAAAATTTGTCCTGTTTTTCATTTACAGTCCATATTTTAGGAGGCTGTTTGTTGTAGTTGTTCCTTCAGGTCACATATTGCTCACTACTGCCTAGGGCCAGGTACAGACATTACACTTTTATAGGTATAAGTGATCAGAAGCCAGTATATACACATAACAGAACAGAAGTTCAGCGTACACAGACTAGTTTAAAAATGGTGGATCTCGATCTAAGGTTTCCCCCCTCCCCTCCAAAAGGCAGAATGTGTCTTCTGTTCACTACCAATCTGAACTACATCGCCTACCGAAAACCATGTAATTTGGCTCAATTCCGTCTTGGGCTTTTTGAATGTTTATAACTAGCCTAAGTCTCAAAGACTGTCTTAACAATTTTTTTGTTTAGAAGCCAGCCAGGGGTGCATACGTATCTCGCTGAGAGAGGGATTTTTAACACAAAGTTCACTTGCGTGTAAAATAAGCCCATCCTCTCCCCAACATTAACATGGACTTGTCATACTCACCAGATGAACCAGGCCTTAAATCTCTTTTAGTTATGTAACAGATCTTTTGAACCTAAACCTGAGTAGAAGCGTGAAGAATTGATAGATAGATCTGTGGTGTGTAACCATTTATTTCCAAATCTTTTTAATGCAACAGGCCTGATGTGGTTTCGCCTTTATAAGCCCTGTTATTCTGGGGATGAGCATCCAACTGGGTGGTTAAAGTAACTCAAAAACAACTTCAAAATAACCCTTATACTTTGCATGGAAAGAAGCCAACAGTTTCTGTCTGACCCTTTTGCAAGCCTATCACTTTCCACTGACTCCCTGAACCGTATCTGGCCTCTGATTCAAGCCTTACTCTTTTCTAGTCTCAGGGTACCAATCATTTCTTTTTAGTTGCAGGTTTAGCTTGTAATCTATCTTTGGGAAGAGGAAGCTATTTTTAGCATTGATGGAGGTAGGTGGGGGGTGTCACAGTTACAGGGTTAATTGCACTTTTGACTTCGTAGCTTTCTCAAAGGTAGCCCCACATCCCAGGTTTCCATCTGTCACCTTTCCTGTGGCAGGAAAAGAAGTCCTCTCTCTGTGGACTAGGCCTGTAAGGCTCCTTGCAGTTCTCTGTGATTATATACCTAGGACTGAGGCTGGTTCAACACTTGCAGATTGGATTTGTTTTAGAGGCAACACAGTGTTAATCAGAGACCAGCAAGCTTTCACAAACTGCAGTCCATTTTATTTAGGTCAAAACAGATAAAACATCTGAAAACAATCAGCAGGCTCCATGCTTGCTAAGCTTACCAAGTATTATCCATCATCCAGATTGGATCCTGCAAGTAGCATGTATAATATTAATGAATCACAAAAATATTTCCTAGTTCATTGCAGGATGATTTGGATTTCTCTCAACATTTTCATCTTATTATTCAGATTTCATAGACATTAGGGCTGGAAGGGACCACGGAAGATCATTGAGATGATTGAAAAAAAAAGGTATGTGCTTATGTGGAGGTTCCTGCAACCCTTTCTCTTTGTATATTTTTATAAGCACAGTATCAAAATGAGGCAATACTTGGAGACAGTTTGAAGTGTCATTACATTGTTTGTACTCATTTTATAAGTTATCCTTTGGTTATAGATTTTTTTTTCCAAACAAATTGGAATGTAGTCTGCCTCAAGGAAGATAGCAGAGCGCACACCAACAGTACTAAGGTGGTGTTTTCTGTGATGTAGCAACTCATCTGTAGATGTTCAGTATTTTCAGTGACTAACAGATTTTTTTTCATTACAAATGAATGCTAGAAGCCACATACTCTTCATAAACAAAATATATCTTTTGATAAAATGATCAGCAAATGAAGGTACAAGAAGCATGTACTTTCTTTATTACAGGACTAACAGAATAATAAAATAAACGTGCACACCCTATAAGCATGCCAGGGATTTCAGTCTAAGATCTTGTTAGAGACCTTGCTCCAAGGTGAAGCCACCTGTGTATGCTCATTTGGTAATATTATTAGCCTCCTCTGGAAATGAATACAGCTTACAGATTAATTAAACACTCCCTTTAGGATTTCCTGCTTGTCTTTGTTTTTATTTAAAAAACAGTTTTCTTGTTTGACTAGCTTCTTACCTGCTTGGTTCCTTGTCTCCTAAAAGGAAATATCTTCAAGAGCATGTTTAATGAATGTTTTAATGTCTCCATAAAACAGGTGTGTAGGCTGTGTGGCAGACATTAATACAATGTTGCTCAAAGGAACAACTGAGCAATTTTGCACTGTGGGCAACTAAGGTGCATGGGGCAGTGCCAGCATCCAGACCACCAGTGGCAGCTGCCATTTCTGTTTCCTCAAGTCAGTACCCAGAGCTGAGACCCCCCACTTGCTCCCTCCTAGTTCTGCTATGGTGATCTACACAGTGTGAGATGATGAGCTGATTAATTTCTTGTCTTCTGAGAGACTTTCTTCACACCTCTCAGTTATACCCCATAGTTCCCCACTAGGTTCCCAAAGAGCCATACTTAGCTAAAGAATTGCTTTAGAAATATGAGAGAACCAACATTTGTTAAGTAATATCTTTTATTGGACCAATTTAGATTTGGAAGAGATGTTAGACAAATGTTTAGACCTATAATGCCCTTCCTTTGATACAACCTAAGCTAAATAAATACCAGCTAGAAGAATTACTTGTGTTAAACCATGAGCAGAGAGAGATAGGTAGCCAGGGTCATCTGAAGACAGGCAGAAAGCAGGGTACAGATGCACCTTATAGACTAAACGGGATATGCATTAACTTTTGTGAGCCTTAGCTCACTTCATCAGATGCTGTGAAAAGACATGCACAGAGAAGGCTATCAAATAGAGTGATTTGAATACAAAAGACAGGGGTGGGAGTGGGGGCAGTGCTAGGAGAGGAAAACAAGTAATCAACCCATAGGGACAAAGGGATCACAAAAGCTAATCCAGGTAAGTTTATTATTTATTAAGCCTTTTATTAAAACGTATTATGTTAATGGAAGTACTTGATAACTTGTCTTTGCTCCACAGTGATCACCAGGTATAGTTACAGTTCTAGCGGAGAACAGTTTCTGTAGTTAAACCTAATTTTGTAAATAAATTAATATTACAAGGGGAAACAGTTGTTATTACCTGTGGATCAAAGAGAAGTTAGCAAAGGAAGTAGGTAAGTTATAATGAGTCGTCATTTCATGAAGTCCGTGTCTTTTGATGCCCATTAAAGAGCTTAATTTTTGTTCCCTGGTCTTTCTCCTGAAGGCGTTGTGCAGGCGTCCTTTGAGGACAAGAATGTTGAGGTCAGAGATGGAATGGTTATCCTGTGAAATTAGGAGCCATTAAAATGTCCTTAGATCAACACGGCTACAACCTACACCCCTGAGCCATTAAAAAATAGTTATAATGACCTCAATTTATGACAAATAAATTATTATGTATTTTGTTACTATTTAATAAGGGCTCCTGAAGTCTGGAATTGTGGCTTTGCTTCACTTTTCTAAATCCCGTAATATTTGGATTTTGACAGCTACTACATTTTCTTTCTCTCTCTCTCTCTCCCCCTCTCTTTTTTGACACAACAAAATGTATAAACTTACATCATTTATTGTAAGGGGATATGACCCTCTCATTATTTGAAATCCAGTTTGGGGATACAAAGGCTAGAATACAGGGTATAGGATTGCCTGATGACAATTGATAAGATATGAGTTCTTGAAGTATTCCCTAGAGAACAGATATTCCCATTGTAATGTCATATTAATATCTAATATCAGTGAACAGCCCAGTTGGCATGTTCTGTTCCCAGTCTCAGCAAATATTTAATATCTTGAAGTGTGGGGAATCCTGTTATGATGGAAGAAAGCATTTGGTATCTTATCTTTGCCATGTCTACTCTAGGTATCAAAAAAAGACTTTAGTCTCCCAGTGCATTAATCTGGTACCTTTCAACATATGAAATTAATTTAAAAAAAAAACAAATTAGCAGTAAATTACTTGGAGCCATTCTTTTTCTCGAATGCAAGCTCAACTTCTTTTTATATACACTAGTTGCTGAGGGGTAACAAGGCAGCTGAGTGTCTGGGGCAGCATTATGCACAGGGGCAGCAGCAACCAGGAGCAGATCCAGAGGTGATGCACTGGTGCACTTATACCCCCATTTGATTCCTGCTGTCCC
>NW_005842573.1:85584-95145 GCF_000455745.1 Alligator sinensis | reverse complement strand
TTAAAACTGACTACCTAACAGTGGCAGCAGCATTTCTAGTCAGTCAGTGCTGAGGGAGTCAACTGACTTCATGGCTCCCTGATCCCTTCTAAACTTGTAATTCCACAGGTCTGTCTTTTTTTTAATGGTCTTGATCTTCCTCCATTCAAGATATCCTTTGTTTTGTAATTCTGCATGTTGTTAGCTGCTCCTGGTAATGAAGCTCCTATTTCACAGTCCCACAGATTGATTTTAACTTATTGCAATTAAGTTTATATTTGTTTTTGTTTCAGCCTGAAACTGAATAATACAGCCCTAAGCCCATAGCATACTGGTAAAGTTTCTATCTTATTTCTAACTGGTGGAAAATATGGCTTGTTTTATGTTTTATATGTGATGATGATGCACCTCACCATCTGCACCCCCATTTTCAAAATTCTAGATCCTCCCATGGCAGCAACTTCTTGCACTGTGCTGTCAGTGAAATCAAATGACTGCAACAGCAGCAGTTTTTTTTCTGCCTACCCCTGACACTGGTCGCCTCACCCTAGTTATGCTATGGACTGGTTGTTACCAATCTTCTGATATCTAGTTTTCTTTCTGTAACTGTCTTAGTTGTATCTTCTTTGTTAATCTCTTGTATATTGCTCATATCACAGAGTCCTTTGCCCTTTGTCATATAGAACAATGTTTGCTGGAACAAGTATCAACTATCTCTCTTTGTTGTTTTTCTTAAAGAGAGACATGTTTTTATTTCACATTACTTTAAATAATTTAATGCAACTATATACATTTTAGTTTTATGGGTGGACTCTCATTTCTGTTTGGATTCACTGAAGGCCAGGGGTGGGCAAAATATGGCCTGCAGGCCAGATTCAGCCTACCAACTGATTGGATCTGGCCCACAGGTGGGTGCCCACTAATTGATTGTATCCAACCCGTGGTTGCCCCTGCAGTGCTCCATATAGGGCCAAGCCTCACCAGTTCCTGCTGGGGGCAGCCAGAACCACATTTCGGCCTGCACCCACCAATGGCCCCAGTCAACACGCACAGTTTCCCAGTGGGGCTACTCCCAGTGCAGCTGCAGCCACCCAGGTACTGCTCAGCTCCACTCCACCACCTCCAGTGGCTCCTCCTTCTCCTCCTCCTGCCCTTGTTGTGCTACTCTGGGCAGCAAGTAATGCAGGGAAGCCAAGGAGATGCCTGCCAGGCACCACTCACCCAGCCTGGCAGGGGGAAAGCTGCAGCCAGAAAGCTCCTGCCCCAGCGTACAGGGCTCCAGCTCCAGCTTCCAGCCATCTTCCATCCACCCCACCTATCTGGCATGATGAGCAGCCACCTGCAGGTGACTGAATGGGTGGAGGGTGGCCAGAAGCTGAAGCTGGAGCTGGAACCCAATATGCTGGGGCAGGAGCTATCTGGCTGCAGCTCCTCCCTCATCTGGCTGGATGTGTGCTGCCTGGTGCATATCCCCACAGCTTCCCTGTACTATCTGCTGCCCAGAGCAGCACAGCAAGTGCAAGAGGAGGAGCTGCTGGAGGTGTGCGGGGCAGGGGGAGCCAAGCAGTATCCAGGTGGCTGCAGCAACAGCAGGAGCAGCCCTACCAGGAAGCTGTGCATAGAGCTAGGGCTAGGGCAGTGCTGCCTGGCAGCAACAGGTAGGAGTGTGATTCTGGCTGCCCTGGGCAGGATTTGGTGGGCTAGGCTCCATGCAGAATGCTGCAGGGGCAGCCATGGGCTGTATGGCGGGGCATGGAATGCACCTGCACTGCACTGCCTGGGCAAGCTCTGCTGCATGTGCCCCCTGCCCCTGCCTCCCTCCCCCTACCCCCAGTCAGCTCCCAAGACCTAAAGCATAGACAGCCCCTCACACACTCATCCCAAACCACCCCATATACTGCACTCCCACCCCTACACCTCCCCCGCCCAATATATAAAAGAGTAAGACCTTACTTGGAGCTATTAAGCAATTGCCTTTATATACTACTCAAGAAAACATAAATCAAGACAAACTTATTTTTGAAGTAAAATTAAAATGTGCTATAGTGGAAGTTTGATTTTTTGTATATGATTTCATTTTTTTTATCAAGAATTTGCTAAAATTATATCTGATGAAAGATTTTATGTGTGCAGCCCTTGACAGCTTACCAAAACTTGTTAAGTGATCCTCCAGCTGAAATAATTGCCGACTCCTGCTGCAGGCTCTTAGAGAGGGCCTTGGTAAATGTTTGCCCTGTGCAAGCGAAAGGGACTCAGAAGAGCAGTTGTTCCTAAAGCTGGCTCAGGTGCTTTGTGCTAGCACCATGGTAAACACCTTTAAACATCTTTAAAATGGAGAAATGTTCCTCCTCTTGTGTGTATAGACTAGGAGCTACAACTTTTAATATGGGTCTTTGTAGCTGTAGACTGCAGAGGGCCTGGTTGTCATGAGTATGTTAAATCTATCTGCAGTATTTTCAGGCATACTTGCAAGGAAATGTGTCAGAGAAAGATAAGGGGAAGACGTATGAGGATAAATGAGTCCCACAGGAAAGTTCATTATATGAAATGTGGGCAGAGTGCCAACAGGGTCATTATGGCTGCAGAACAAATATGTCACATGCTTCAGAACCCAGTTCTCAAGAACTGCAATAAATAGTGTGGTTGCAAAATTTGCCTCTTTTGTATTTCTTATGTTTCTTCACTATTGGTGGGTCCTTTTCAGCCTTTTCCAGTCCTACTGTTTTCCTACCATCTACCTCTGAAGTTTTCCCACCACTTTCAAAATACACTTCGTGTTCCTGACAGCCACCAGGAGAATGTCACACAAACTGAATTTACAATGGCCAAAGTCACAATTGACTTTGCAGAGATTAAGTTAATTGCTGCACAAGGAGCTGGTCTTAGTTCACAGATGAAAAATTTCTGAAAACGAATGTTCAAAATATCAAACTCACAAGCCTGATGACAGGCTCTGTTTTAACTCCCACTTCTCAAAAGACATAAGTCATTGAACCTATTTGGTTCTGAGTGGCTTTTTTATTCTATTTAGCTTCTAGGAAAAGGATGGTAGCTGCAGGTTAATGCCAAGGAAGAAAGTAGTCAGAATCATGACTTGCTGTTCAGAGCTCTTACATTTAAGACAGCACAAGAAAGGCAGACAACTTTATTCCCAACCAGACAGGGTTTTTATTAGCTATAAATACCCCTCCCCTTTTACAAAACCAAGATGACGGCTTTCATTTTTAATCTAGCACATAATGTTGGATTCAATGTAGGGTCCATTGGTAAATTCCATAGTCTCTCTCATATGGGAGATCAGACCAGGTGATCCCATCTGGCTTTACAAAATTATGTATGTATGAATTTATCCAGTTTTTGCAATTAATCTTAAAAGGAGAAATAGGCTTTTAAACCTAACCTGTTCTAGTTAATATAACCTGCTTGTCTAGACACCTTATTTAAAGTTGAATACCTTATTTCAGCTAGTTTATTATTACAGATGTTGTACTGGTCTATAGCACACACAGAGCACATATATATTTACACATTTGCTAAGGGGCCAAGCCCTAGAGCAGTAAATGCCAAAACTCCAGTAGATTTAAATGGTACAGAATCAAGTAGTAGAAGTACTGGAGATCGAATTAAGGAGATTGATAATGGGGTATTCTACTCTTTGCAAAGTACTTCGTCATGTTAACTTATATCTACTTAGGCACCAAGACCAAAGGAAATTAAAAAAAACACACGGAGTATGAACTGCAGAAAGATTCATCAACCACATTTTTATCTTAGTATGTGATAAATTGATACTTATTTTTAAGCTCTTTACATTGCTACTCCTGATTTGCTTTTTTAGTAATTGGCCCTTCCATGCTGTGGCACGCAGTGGCAACTCCAGTATAGTCCTCAGACTAACTAGGAAGCCAAAGAATGCAGATGTCAGCAATTACTATTTCACCAGTGACCAGTTTAGCAGAGATGTCCAACAAGTCTGATATTCTAGGTAGCTGGAATTAGAGACAGAATTTAATTTTATCAGAATTTCTGTTTTCTCTCCTTATAATCTATATTTGATTTTCTGTTTGATGCATTTATTCCTGTTTTGTCTGAAGATTTGTTGGTTAAGGAAGCCTCTTGTCTAAATGATCATATTATGATATACTTCCTCTCTCCTTCAGAAATCTCTACCAGCTGATATTAGCACCATTTGTACCTTTATTAGCTTAGTTTTAGGCTATTGTATTCTCGTGATTAGTCTTGATGAATCCAATAATTTTGATGTTTCCATTTTTTAATTAAAACTTTCCTTTAGCTATAATGAATTGTGTCCACTCTTATTTCCTTATAAACATTTCTATTAAGTTGCCTTCTTAAAGATCTCTTTCCTTCATTTGATCAGTATAAACTGCTTTTATTAATGCTTCTTGGCCCTTTGCTGTGATTAAATTGGGTAGCCTATCCTCTGTCCTGATTCTGCTTACTTTTTTTTGTAACATTTGATAATACTGGATCATAAGATGCCTTTATCTTACTTCATCAGTATTTGATATCTGCTGTGTCTTTTCCTAAAGTGTCGTAGCTTTACAGTCACAAGGCAGCAATCTTTGCAAGATATATTGGTTGGTGCTCTACTGGATTCTAAGTTTTAGGCTTGCTTTTTTTCTCTCTATGCTTTCAACCACGTGGTAAACTACATCAGGGTTGGTCAGCCTGTGACATGCATGCCACAAATATCATAGGCAGTCTCTGTGTATGACACATGGCAGACTAGGGAGAGACCAGGCAGATGTTGACAGAAAGGACAGGGAGTAGAAAATATGGCAGCAGATTAGGTAGGGAGCACAGGGCAGGGAGCAGAAAGCGGAGCAGCCAAACAGGCAGGGGAAGAGGATCAGAGTGGCACTTGGGGAGGGCATGGGGCTAATTTTTGGCATGCCTGCCAAAAAGTTGACTCCCACTGAATTAAGTAATACTTACTTTCCCTAAAGCAATGCTTGTTTTCTGGTAGTTTCTAAATCTCTGTATTCTTATCTCTGACACGGTAAAGATGACAAGCATTCTAGATTTTCTGGCTTTGTCATTCCTCTATTGCCACTGAGTTTTCTACATAATTTTGAGATAAATTCCATTATTGCCCCTAATTCCGTGGTATGGAACTTGATTGAGTACTTTTGATTCTGAATTGTCATTCTATCCCCAGACTGATTGATTCTATCATTGTGACTTATTTCACAAGACACTGTGTACTGTAATATGTAGTATTTATAGCACAAATACAAAGCTCTATTGCAGGCAGTCTTTTACTATTATGTAGAACTCTCTGCTTGTGCACTGACCTCTCCAAGAATGTTGGTTCACAATTATTTGCATCTTCTATTTGTTACTTCAGCCACACCCAAGTGACCACTTTAAGTGCTCTCCTTGTCTACTTTAAGCACGTTAGTGTTAGAAATGATAGTGTAATTCAAAATGCTTAATTTCAATATGATATCTTACAGAATTTCATTTTTGTATCTGTAGTTTGTTCCTGACAGAATGAGTCATATGACTAATTGTCATGACCCAATGATTGTGTGCGCACTTCGGCACTGCAGAATTATTTCCCGCCACATGGAGCTTTCTTTGCACGGTGCAATTCTCAGCTGCAGAGAGAAAACCCCGGTGCAAAGGAGTTCCTGCCACCCGTATGTAAATTTGTTTCCCGCTATTGGCTGTTTCTAAATTATTCCTACGTGGCGGCTAGCAATTGGCTCGCTAGCCGTATAAAAGGTTAGAGCAGTTTCCGCCCAAGTTGTAGAGGACTCCACAACCATCTCGTGGGGACTCTGAGCATGCGGCAGAGTAATAGAAACTTTGTGTGTGTCTCAGAGGAGTTCGGCGGCCTGATCAACCACCAACCTCTTCCCGTCTCGTTCGTTAAATTCTTCTTAAGACGTATCTACGGTTTTTGCGCGCTCGTCAAAGGTATCCAGAGCTCTGTCGTGTTTGTTTTGTGGAGCCTAGCAAACTCCGCTCGTGTGTCTTCAGTGGAGCCTAGCAAACTCCACTTGTGTTTGTCTGTAACTGCAACTCAAGAAAGTTTTTCCTGCCTGCACCGCGACCATCTACGGTGTAAGTAAAACAATCTTTAATTAACCGCTACGAGTCCGTGCCTAATTCTAGTCCGTTGTGCAAAAGTACCCGCCCTACCGTTGCGGGCTCCCGGCCACAGCCTGCCGCGTACCCCCGAAAGCCTCGGACCGCTCCTGGCCTGCACACTAATATGCTTAAGCCTCTGATTATAACCTGTTTAAGAAAGACAGGTTTAATAAAAGTGCCATTGATTAGACAACATTACCCATTTTAAGCTCATTATAATATCTCAGAACTGGAGGATACTAAATGTGAATTGATTATTGTTACTGTTGGGGTTCTGCTGCAAACCTCTGGATTAAACAATACGGGACAAAATACAATGCAGCCTCGTTATAACAATCCCCTCATTGGACAGGGAAAAGTCATTAAAAGAAGATGTTTGCAATAATAGGGTTAGTCAATCTGCTGTATCATATTATTAAAAAAGTGGTTGCTGTTGGGATTTTTAAAGTAGGGCATTGTAATAAGCATGGCTTCTTATAATGATATTGTATCATACTTCTTAAAAACCTGTCTGTAAGGTGTGGAAAACCTTGTTGCTATGGGGACTTTGACTAATGTGTGCCTGAAGTCCCATGCAGCCAGTAGGAAAATCTCATTAGTATTCCTCAAAATTACAAATGATGACTTTCTAACCCAAAGGCTATTGTACCCAACATACAGAAACTCTATTTTGGACTTCCACTATGATGGATAAAGAAGCATTTAATACAGGTGAATGAATTGCTGTATTGGAAGTTGGTGGTTGGGTAGGCACCAGTAATCATATGAGCAAATAGAGGACAATCCTTCCCAGTAATATATATACATTTAGTGCTTCAACAGAACTAATTTTTCAAGCTTGGGAAAACTATAAGTGAAATTGATTGAGAGAAAAATGTAAACAAAAAAATATGAATGTCAGTTGTGAGCTCTTTACAAAACAAGTTATCAAATAGCCAAAAGCCAGGATTCACTAATCAATAGAGACTGTAGAAGTGCTACTGTTTTACCAAGAACCATTGGTAAATAAAATGAACTGCACAGCTGTAGATGACAAGACTAGGAGAAATAATTGACTAGCCAATGCAGGATTACGTAACTAAAGACCTAAACAATAGGACTATAGATAATATTAATCAATGTGGAAAATAAACCTTGTCAAACAAAACTTATTTCAGTTTTGGATGCAATTACACATTTTATTGATTAAAGGTAATTGCATAGATTGTTATATTTAGATGTTTAAGGTATTTAACTTAGTAGTGCACAACATTCTGATTATTGATATTGCAGAGTACTAAATTTTTAAAGATATAAAAATTGGCTAGCTGTCTGACAGATGTTAAAAAATCGTTGTTGATGGAGAATAAACACTTTCTGGGAATATTTCTAGTGGAATTCTGCACAAGGGATTTATAAATTACAGTAATTTGGGAGAAATACAGTAATTACAGAATTACTAGTGATTGTTTAAAAAAAAGAAAGAAAGAAAGAAAGCATCCTTAACACCCACCCACTCCTTCCCCAAAATCTGCTTTAAAATGTTATGATGGGATACCTATGAAAGACTGGTGTTGCATCTTAATTATTAAGCAGTTAATTTGCTTTAACAGAATTTATTTTGGATGACAGTAGATGGAAAAGAATTATGAATGCCTAAACTTTTAAAAGGAAATTACTACAACAGCACCAGTTGTTGATAATTAATCTTGTGCTCCTATATCATTCATTGTATAAGTATAATAGCAGCATTCATTGTATAAGTATAATAAGAGCAGTAATGACCATATGTTAAGAGTTTCCTTGCTTCGTGCTTAGGTTTGAGTATCTGCAGTAGCATAACTAGGGCTCAAGACTAGAGCAGGAGCCCTAGGCATCAACTTGGAGGTGGGAACAGAAAAATATCAGCTGCTGCTGGAACCACATGATTGCACAGTGGCATGGCAGCACGCAAAGGTCACTGCTACCCCTATGTGTTTCGCTACCCCAGATGCCTGGCTGCTTTGTTATGCCTCTGAGTATTTGTATTAGATTAAGTCAGCTGGCAGGCCAGATCCAGCCCCCAGCATCATGTTATCAGGCCCATTTGGCTCCATTAGGGCAATTCTGGGTTCCCCTTTCAGAATAAATATGTTGTTCCTCTTTGTGCCATTCCAAAAAAGTACTGCTGATGAGCTTTAAGAACTTGCTATTAGAGTTAAATGAAATAAGGAAATTCCATATTTTGGGAATCTTTGACATTTGGAAATTAGCTTTTTATTTCTGATTTGAAGCTTTTGATAAAAGCTAACGTCAAAATGATTATGGAACAATTCATTTAAGAATTTCGAAACTTTTTTGGATGTTTAAGTTTAATTTAGCTTTTTCTTCATATTCATATTTTTACATTATTTCATGACTTCTCAGCAACATGTACTGCTGATGTTACTGTGAACATGGTTTAAACATTTATTTTATTTTTAAAGTTTTTTTTAAGGTCCTGGACATGACATTAAACTACATCCTCCACTGCCTTGTGGACACCTCTTAGTGGAAGAAAGGCTAAGGGACCTCACCCCTACAGAAAAGGCACTCACGCTGAAGTGACAGACAGTTCATAGCTCTATTCAGGTTGCTCTTTGTAAGAAGCTACAACCTCTGTGTCGCTGGATTTTGACTCGGTGGTCTAAAGAGGGGATGACAGGTCTATGGCAGCCTCCCCTCCTCCATAACTCTGCCTAAGCATATGCACTGAAGGTCTTGGGAAGATGCTCGCATGGATCCAAAAGAGGCATAAGGGCCCTGAGGCAGCTACCAGGATTTCCAAGCAGCCCTGTTTAGGGATGGCCTGCTCGCCTCGCATGAGGATGGCCTTAGAAAACGTGGGTCAAACAACCCTTGCCTCACTACCTACATCCTGGCTCAACTGATTTTATAAACAGAATTGCTTGCTGGAATATATGGAATTTGACCCCTGGATATAACTTTGATCTGGATTTGAACCTGAGAAAAATGGCTGTGTTGAGTAAAGAGCTTGCATATTTCAGAATTGATATCGCATCTCTTTTGAAAACTTGGCTCTGAGATACAGGCTTCATAAAGGAGAAGGACTA
Organism: Alligator sinensis; assembly: GCF_000455745.1. Classification (NCBI taxonomy): domain Eukaryota; kingdom Metazoa; phylum Chordata; order Crocodylia; family Alligatoridae; genus Alligator; species Alligator sinensis. Next base: position 85,975 of record NW_005842573.1, on the reverse strand, counting down.
CACCATTTACTGGCATGGCAAACCTGAAGGAGTAAAGAGAGGTTTTGCTATCAGAAACAAACTTACATCATTGTGTGAAGCTCCGATTGCATTGTCCGTATGTACCAAGGGCCCTGAGAAATTTGCAATTTCGCAGACTGCGCAGAAACCACAACATTTGTCCCACACCATGATTTTTAAGGGTCGAGAGCATAGGCCGCAGAGGGCCTGGGCTAACAGGTCTTAGCCCCCCAAAACATGGGGCAGGACAGAGGGCTGCAGCGGGGGGGAGGGGCATGCACAGACAGCCATGGGGCCTGCAGGCGGCCGGGATTACAGCCAAATGGAATGCAGAGCACTGCCCACCATAGCAGATAAGTCGGGGAAGAGGAAACAGCATGGTGGGGCGGGG
>NW_005842573.1:76622-85491 GCF_000455745.1 Alligator sinensis | reverse complement strand
GCCTGGACAGCTCATTCAGGGGTATGGGGCAGGGGGGCGCGGGGCAGGCTCCCACCACTGTATGCACCTCAGAAGAGGCCTGGCAGCCATGTGCCCCCTGACCTATGCATGGGGTGGAGGCAGGCTACTGCTGCAGGCTGGGCTTTGTGTGCTGCTATGTGCCTGGCACTGCTGGCTCCCGAGGCACTGGCAGTGGGGTATAGAGCCCAGCCTTCAGCGGCAGCCCACCTCTGCCCTATGCACAGATGCGGGGGGCACATACCCCCTGGGCCTCTCCCAAAGTGCACGCAGCGGCGGGAGCCTTCCCCCGCACACCCTTGGATGAGCCACTTGGGGTCTGAGCTTCCCATGACCCACCCTGGGGCCCCATTCACCCCAGTCCCTGCCTCTGCCCCATTCCCTCCCTCACTGTGGGGGCCTTGATCTGCCATCCCCATGCCCGTTCCCTGACTTGCCTGCTGTGGTGGGCAGTGCTCTGTACACTATGGCTGCAAGCAATTGGTAACACAGATACCAGTTTTGAAATAATATGCCTAGGCAAATAGCTATCTTATAAAGTACTAAAAATATCCTTAACTTACACTGGATTATTTTACACTGAACTTTGAATTTTACACTGAAATATTTTACTTACCATTTTTTTCTCCCATAAAACACATACCTTTTTTCCAAAATCCCCTGCTGGAAATTGGGGATGCGCATTATATGTGAAACAAACACAGTAACAGCAGTTTCTGTCTCTGGTGGTTGAAGGAAGTGAACATAACACTGCAATGATGCATATAGGGCTCCCTAGTTCTCGCTTTTGACACTTTCTTTTTCAATTGGCAGAGGCTCCTCCTGCAGAAGCTTCTACTCAGTTACTTACTGCTATTTACCACTATTTTCAAGGAAAGATATTTTTTTCTTCATTCTGTCTTTCATAAACAAAGTGCATGTCTTATATAGGGGCATTAGTCTTATATAGGAGCTTTAGTTACATGTCCCTGCCGCCATGTTGAAGTGCGGGGACACTGATGCATGAGATACAGAGGCTGGCTGGAATGTTCTAATTAGTACGCTCCAGCAGACTCAATTGATTGAGTCAATTAATTGAGTCTTCTACAATGCACTGTCATTATGTGTTGGACCAGCCTGCCAACATGTCTATAGACACTCCTAGTATCTCTCTTTCTGGTCCTCTTGAAATGGTAAAACCTCTAAGAGAGTTGTTTGTGAAACATAACTTATTAATGTTAATAAAGTGGTTTGAGGTCTTTGGATGAAACATGATTTAGAAATGCAAAGTCTTGTTATGTTTGGAAAAAATACTTAATTCAGCTACTATTTCTAACAATTGCATTGGATGGCAAAACATTTTTTAAGACAGTGTACATTTTGAAAGACCCTTTAGCCAAATTTCAAACTGGAACCAGCTACTGAGTTAAAAGTATAATCAACTTAAACAAAATTGAAATTGACACATCTTTCAATTTCCTTTAAAACATTTGGACCCATTGTTACAGCGCCAGAAGACTGTGGTTTCCATTATTCCAGTTATTAAACATATTTATATAAATAATTGCAACTAGTGGGTGTAATAATAGAAATGTGGAATCTTTTTCCTGCAAACAAAATGACTCAGGGGTTATATTTAATTAAGTTTGCATGTTACCTTCATTCCTACACTCACTGTAACTATTTGCAAAATGCACCAGTTTTAACAGGAATCAGGCATTCTCATTTTGGAATAAGAATGACCACACATGGTATTATTCATGAAGAGCTCTTTTTGAATAATTCCATGTATTAACAAGTCCTTAGGATTCAGGATGGAGGTAAAGCAGATGCTTCTCTTTTTTTCTATTTTATCTTTACAGAAGGAGAACATTTGATGTCTTAACGTTCCTTACTTTCTTATTTGCCTGACCTCCTCTTTCCCATTTCTTAGACTGCAGTCAGTTTTACTTGGATCTCAACACTGTAGATGGATCCACATGGGTAGGCAAACCTCTTTGCAGTGCCACAAACTACACGTTACATGTTGAACCATGCAGCCCACTGCTGATCTCGAGTGTTGGGGCAAAATTTGCACAAATTTGCGCCGCTACTATTTGTGATGCTGCAAACACATGCCCTTGCTCATGTGGACATAGCTTGTGAATTATTTTAATGACTAGGCATTTTAATGTTACAAAGGTTAGATATTTTTGTACCATGAAAGTAAATTGACAATATTTGATTGTAGTGATAAGTTTTAGGAAGGGATCTGAAAAATTAAATATGTTGCTAATTTTCAAGATACTTTTACTGCAAGTATCCACTTAGCTGTCATGATTGACTTGACACATTTTGTTGCATTTTTTTATTTATTTAAGAATAACACATTACTTTGGCATCCAGTAATCCAAATGCGTCTATTGAACTCATGGATAAAACTGGATATAATAATGTGTACTTTGAAGATGAATCAATCTGTTCTGTTTTTTCACTGCACCCGACATTAAACCTGTCAAACTTGTTTGGGCCAGTAAGAAAGTTTCTCAGATCTGATTCCTTTTAAGGAGTGTAGCTACTGTGAGTTACTGTGCAGAAAAATGTCCAAAGTACACGGAGTGCCAAAGAAAATAAAGAAATCATCTGAGTGAAACTTTATTACTGTGTAAAATAACAATACAAACAGAAACTAAAACACCCATCCTAAAGAAAAGCTATTGAAGTCCTACATTGTGTTGAGCTAGTGCAAAGTGCAGTTCACTTGACTCTCCTTATTTTTCAAGTATGTGTAAAGATTTTCCACTGCACTGTACTTTTCACAGTCATTTACTCCTGTGGAGAATGGACATAACATTATACCAAGTTAGAATTCATCACTCAGAATGGAAGTGATTTACACCCAGTTATTTTCTAGATGTAAAGGTCTACATGTTGATGACAGTAGAAAATCAGGCCCTTATTTTTCAAAGTGTTCTGCATGACTTCATACTTACACAGCTAACTACTTCTCTCAGACACACAAGGACTTCTAATTCTGTTCTCTAACTATTTTTGTTAGAAGAAGCGACGTGCATAGCGTTATTTAAAAGGAAGACGTTTATAACAGAAGACAAAACTGAATAATTTCATTTTCAAAGATTCAATAAAGATGGAACACTGTATAGACTAAATATAAAAGAGTGTTGGTATCACATGCAAGTCAGTCTCTGTGTGATCATTAAATTGGACCTATTTACATATTTACATAAAATCTGGCTACAAGTACATATATTTTAATAAAGATGTTTATTCAGAGGATGTTTATCAATATTATAATATATAATCTGAGAAAAAAACCTCCATCTTTTTTTCCCAAAATATGAACTGCTATATTTCTTCATTCACTCGTGCATTAACTAGTATTTTTCATTTAGTCGTCTACCCTTCTTCTGGTCCAAGTTTAATAAATTAGAATATTATGTAGTATTTTGCAGTGCGTTCCAATACAGCTGTCCTCCAAAATACAGTACTCTTCCTGGTTCCTATGTTTTTCAATCTTTTTAGGTTAGCAACTGTCTTACAGTAAATAATGGACACTATCCCCTTAGATTTACTATACAATTAAAAAAGAAGTCCACTAATATAGATTGTGTTTTGCATGGCTGGTAAAGGAGTAAGAGAAACGTTGAAGAACCACTCTACCTAGACAGGTAGTGATGGATGAACAATCTTTATTTTAGGCTGTAACAGAATGTTCAATACCTCATGAGCCCTTGATTGCTTTTTGTGAAGCTTCTCCCAAGCAGGCTGTGACCCACAGGTTAAGAAACATGGTAACAAAGTGAATCAGTAAGCCCCTTTTCTGAATGGGAGATGTAAGCATACATTTATAATATAGTTATATAATCCACTGACTCAACCAGGGTGCCATGAGATCCTTTTAAGGGTACCACACAAGTTTAGCACCATCTAAACATGAATCACAAGATAAAGCCAGAGATTTCAAAACCGGCTTGGTTTTTGTGAGTTCTCTGCAATAGAAAAATTGCTCTATTATTTTTCTATAGTTAAGAGGAAAATGTAAAAGCTGGCGTTCTTCTGAGGGGTATTTTGAATTTAACAAGGGGTACCTACAGTCTAAAACTGTAGAGAACCACTGCTCTTATCTTTTATTTATTTATTTTCTATTTATGTGTGTATGCACGCATGCAATGTATATGCCGCCCTTTGCAACAAAGGCTCAGGGCAGCTTACAGCAAGAGAAACAGGCACTTATATGTCAACTAGAATAAATAAAACAAATTAAAGTAAATAAAACAAAATAAAGCAGATATCCACTAAACAACATCTCAACCTAGTGCTGGTTGCTAGCTGCTTACCTAAATAGAAAGATCTTGAAAGGTCTTTTAGAACTAAGGAACTCCCTCTTACTGAATGTCCTCAGCATCTAACATAGCACAGTATTTTAAAGTCTTCCAAAGATATCACTATCACAGATCTATTCTGTTTACTTTCCATGGAGGCTGGAGGCTCCATATGTTTCTTCTTCTCTTGATCATTGCTGTAGCACTGGAGCTTTCTTTGTGGTGTTAATAAGTCCCTGATGAGCAGGGACCCTGGTTTTCTCTGATTTAAAAAAAATCCCCAATTTTCGGTTAAAGAAAAGGAACCCCAAATCCACATTTTTCCCAATTTAAATGAAACACCACTAATATATAGACCTATATATAGTGGTGTTTCATTTTAATCATGGGAAAATGTGGATTTGGGTTTACTTTTGTTTTTAAACCAAAAACTGGAGATTGTTTTAAATCGGAGAAAACCAGGATCCCTGCTGATAAGGGAACTGGGCTTCACTTTCTTCCTCCCATGTGATATTTTTTTGATTGGAGACACGCACCTTTGGCATAATAGAACCACTTAGAGCAGTAGTTCTCAAACTTTTTAGATTCAAGGTGCCCCTCCTAAACTTAAATATATTATGCATAATATAATATAAAAATTGTCAGTTACTAATTAATATGTTTGTAATTGATTAAACATTATAGTCACCCTACCATGCTGCATGCCTCCTACAGAGCCAGATTAGGAAGCAGCTGTGGCAGGAGCACGTGCTCTTGTAGTTTTTTCTGGTCTAAACCCGCAGGGTTTCTCCTGGAAGCAGAGGCATGCAGGGCAGATGGAACTGTCTCGTCGTGAACCTCTGTTGTCAGGAGGTACTTTGGAGACTAAAATGAGAAGTAGCTGAAAGAGAGAGATTTGCCTGTCTCCATTACTTTTGTGGGCGGTAGCGCCATTTGTACTGCAGCTCTTCCCAACTTGGCTCTGACACATCTCTTGAAAACAGAAGCATGTGGAGCAATTTCATGAAGGTAGCAGCAGCAGTGGTGTCAGTGTCACATCACCCTGGAAGGTTCTCCCATTACTCCCTGGTTGAGAACCACTGCTCTTTACGGTACTAGAGTCAGAAAAAGAAATATGGATGAATTGTGCACATCCTTGTGCTAATACTTAACTCTATGCGAGTCTGGAGGGACTAACTTATATGTCTAAGATAAGCATGTTCACAAAGGGCTAAATTTGGGCTATGGACACTTTAAAACCCCCCCTGGGAGACTGTCTTCAGTGTTAGAATTCATTTATGGCCCAATTTTTCAAAGTTATAGGGTAGTTAGTGGGAAACATACTGCTGTGTGCACCTCTCTAGTTAACCAAAAATTACTTCTTTGAGACTTATCTCAAATGGTATGTACCAGCTATTAAAAATTGTTGGACAGGGCAAATATTTACCTGCACTAGCAACGATCAGCTGACAAGCTGTGAATAACACTATTAAAGAATGATCCGTGTTTGTATGAAACCTTAGGATTAGCACTGGCAATGTTGTCTACTTTCAATTCTGCTCAAACAGGATTGCCTTCTTACTTGAAGTCCTATTAACATAGGTCTCTGCAATCATGACATTGTAAAAACGTTGTATCTCTAAAAGGACTCAATAGTTATATAGCTCATTTTTTAGTAACGGTGTTTGTATTAAGTGGAAAAAAGTTACAATTGATTATTAATACACCTATATTTTAGCCATAAGGGTGTTTAGCCATATTTGCTGTTAAACCTCAGTGCACACCTTTATATTTGGCTTATAAGATTGATGTTCACAACATAAATATAAAACAAATGCACATGGCAGAATAAATCAACAACTCCGCCAGTTGTGCCTGTTTCAGTATTGTAAATATTTGCTAATGTTAATAGTGATGCCATTGCCCTCTATATGAGGAAGAACATTTTGCCTGGTATTGCACAAACACATTGAGTTCAGAAGTTCAACTGTATTATATATATTTGTTTGTTGGTGTTTTCTTAGAAGAAACTGGAAGAACATAAATAGAAAGAAGAGAGGAGAATGTGAAAATCCAAAGAAATGCTGGCTGAAAAAGTAGCTGAGAAAGAAGGAAGAGAAACATTTGGAAACACAAAGCAATGAGGTGGATTTGAAATGAGAGAAATCCAAATTAGTAGATGTTCACAGACTGTATTATAATCTACTGTATCAGTCTAGCTTTTGGAGGGGGTAGGCATGATAACTAGATAGAATCAAAGCAAAAGTGTTATTATACTTAAACCCATGTGCACACATGTATGCTCACAAACTCATGCACACACGTAAATTACAAGAAAAACAAGTCTTGAAAACATGATGTGACTTTGGAGACCTAGAAGAGAGTTGTATACAGTTCACAAAATATCACATTTTGCTTGTCTGTAAAACTAGTGAATAGTAATGCCTTGGAGCATAGTACACAATATTTGTATTACAACAACTGAAAAATAGACCCAGAGAATTTTTTGCGTGAGAAAACACAAAATGAAGGCTTTTTAAAGGGGATGGATTGTTCTCAGATCTGGACTATTTCCAGTCCTAATAAAGCAACCAACGTCTAGGGAGCAAACGCCAGGGCACTGGCTGGATGCTTCTACAGCACTTCTGATTCCAGGTAACATAGCTGGCTTAGCCAAATAACGTACTCTGCCCAGGCCAATTAGTTCTGTTTCTCAACTACTTAACAGAGCTAACTGATCTGGGCTTACCCCAAACCTGAAGCAATACAGTTGTGTGCAGATGCCAGGGAGTCTAGTACTGTCTTCTCAGAACATGCAAAAGGATGCTGCCTGGCACCTTGGGACCATTCAGGGAGCTGGCCAATTTGAGACCAGTTTTACAAATTCAGGACAAAAACTTGACTTTTTTGAGGAAATAGTCCCAGAATCTGGGGCTGTTCTGGAAAATTTGGCATGGTTGATTGCCATTACTCCCAACCCCCTTCAGTGCATAGTTATGTGTAGCTAAACACTACTTTATGTCATGGCCATGCGTTTGCCCTACATTTCTCCCCCTTCATGCCCAAGTGCAGTATTAGTTCTGTTGCAAGTGAGTCTCTGCACCTACAGACCAGTTTCATTTGTCTCTTAATTTGCAAACTATTCTACACTGAGCAATAGGAGGCAGACCTTCTACAAGAAACCTGTTCAGTTCTACTTGGCATACAGTAACCGGTGTTTGTCACTGTGTGATAAATTCAATTTTAATGATCCCAGTAAGGACACCTGTACTGCACTCTGTTTGTTCTAATGGATTATACCTTTGAAAGTGAAATGGGGGAAATCATTTTATGGGGGCAGACTAAGCTTAATTGAAAAAAAAATTTCACATTCACAGCCTGGAAAGTAATATTTGTAAAGCTAAACACAAGGTAAGTCTATGTAAACCAAAGGGAGAAGCAGAACTAAATGAGCAATAGCTCAGAGATGAAGCCAAAGAGTCAAATACAAACAATTCCACTCATGACAGGTGCTTCCTTGTTCAGACAAAACCAGTGGATGGAGAGTCACGACAGTACTGTGAAACCGGCAACAATTTGGGGGCATTTTAAAAAATGTGACATTAACAAATGGGGAACCTGAAGTATTACTTAATGATTAACTATTACAAAGTGCTGCAGATCTTGTCTCTTCATCCTATTTAGCAGTGATTCTCAACTGGGTGTCTCAACATGAGGGGGTAGGGGTGCTGTGAAATCCTCTAAAGGGTGCTGCACAACATTAGTCCGACTAGGTGTGCAAACACCTACACATGAATCACAGGCTAAACCCACAGATTTTTAAAGGGTCAGTTTGTTGATAGGCTCAAAACTAGCCTGCCCTGTTGCCGGCTCTCTGAGTTCTTGGCAGCGGAAGCACTGTTTTATCACTTTCCCATCATCAAAAGAACAAAACAAAGCAAAAAGAGTAGGGGGTGGATATTTTCAGAAAAGCTGTGAAGGGACGGGTGCCTTGACTCTAAAATAGGCAAGAGTCGCTGCTCTATAGCCCTACAATGTACCAGGGGGCAAAGTCTGGGGGCCAAATCAACTTGGGGGGGGTGTTTTGGCTAAACTCCTTAGCATTAGCAATACAAAACGAGGCTCTCCGAGATAGAGGGGAGCGCTTAGAGCAGTGGGTCTTAACCTTTGTGGCCCTGAGGTGCCCCTCACTGGACCCAAGGTGCCTCGTGCTGTGTGTGAGGCACCCCTCACTGACCTGAGCCATCCCACGCTGACTGGACCAGAGACACACCTCGCTGGACCAGAGGAACCCTTCACTGGACCCAAGGCAACTCTACTGGACCAGATGAAGCCCTCGCTGGACTTGCGATGCCCCTCAGTGACCTAAGGAACGCCTCACTGGACCTGAGGCGCCCCTCAGTAGACCCTGCGCGAGCCCCTTCCCCAAGCTGAGTGGGCCGACGCCTGCCGCACTCGCTTCCCCGCACGGGGCCGGGCAGCGTGTGCGAGCGGGCACAGGGGCGGCGGGGCGGCCCGTCCAAGCAGCCTGGCTGCACTCCTCGCCCCACCACGATGCCGGCAGCACCCCG
>NW_005842573.1:66726-76198 GCF_000455745.1 Alligator sinensis | reverse complement strand
TCGGCCACGGCCCCGGCCCCCCCGGCCCCGGGCTGAGCTCAGGGGGCCCCTCGTGCACAGCTCCTGCGCGGGCCCCCCTCGCTGCACAGCCTCTGCTCTGTGAGGAAACCCCAAAAGGCTTCTTTTTGCCCCAGAATCCCAGCCCCATCCTTGCATTTTTAGTAGTTTTTCTTCTTTGAATTTTCTTTTTTTCTTTGCAACGCAGAACTCTAGTACTCGGTTCAGAGAGGGCACCTTTTATTAGACCCACTAAGAAATTGCAATTTCTCTCTATATAGATAGAGATATAGATGATCATTTCTGCAGGTTGTAGCCGTCTGGGCCTGGAGGAAAAAAGCAATTGGGGCTGGTGGACAGAGGTGCTATCTTTTATTAGAGCAACAAGATTTTTTGCCAAAAATCTTTGGTCTAACAAAAGAGATATTTTGTCTGCATGGGAGCTTTCAAGCATGTGTGCCCTTCCTCAGGCTCAGGGAAAAAGACAGATGGTAAAAAGTCCCCAGAGGTAGAAAATTTCTCTCTTTTTTTGGAAGAAACTCTTTTTCTTGTTTGTTTTTAAAGACTTTTTTCTTCTTTTTTTTGGGAAGAAATTCAAACTCTTTAGAGGGTCGGATTTGTGGCTCACAACCTTTGACAGTGTAAAGAAAGGAAGAAGGACTTGGAAATCAGGAGCCCACGTCCAGCTCATTCCCAGTGGCTTGTCTTGAGCCTGCTGACAGACACCGAACCCGGCCCAGGCACTGGCTGTCTCCTGCCTGACCCCCGGCCTAGAGCAGCCCCTAGGGCAGCAATTCCTAAATTGTGCGTCGGGACCACAACATCAGGGATGGGGTGGTGGGGCTGTGGGTTGGGAGTGAGGGGCCATGCTGAGGAAAAGGTTGGGAAGCACTGCCCTAGGGTGTCCTTGAGTGGCATCGTTGTTCCCTGAACCCCAGGGTTTGAAGGCAGGGCAGCTTCTTCGCTGCTTGCCTTGACACTGACCCGGAGACATAGCAGTGAAAATGGCAGTGTTAGTAGCTTTGGGGGCTGTTGGAGAGGAATGTACCAGAGGCCTGGTTCTTGCTTGGGGGCTATTGCGGTAGCTTCAGGAGTGTTGTCATAGCCCAGGGAAACGTGCCAGAGGCCATGTTCATGTTTGAGGGATCTTGAGAACAGCAGTGCTGGTAGCTTGGGGGTGTCGTAGCCCAGGGGAAGGTGCCAGAGGCCAGGTTTTGCTTGGCGGCTCTTTTATTGGAGAACCGTGTGGGTGAGGGAGATGTTGGAGGAGCTTTCAGACACAAAGGGGCCTCTTTCAGGGCTGGGAAAGAAGCAGATGTGTAGGCTAACCTAAATAGCATTAGATCACTGTTTGTTTTCTGTTCACATGGAGAAGCCTGATATTTTGGTTACCCCAAATGTATGAATGGGCCAATCCGTAGACACTCAAGCTGTCCCGATTTAAATAAAAACTTGGAGCAAGTGACATAATCTTTCCATCGAAGGGGCACATTTGCCCCACTGAAGACTCATTTAACCCTGGAAGGATGAATGGTAATTGCCTCCCAATTTTTCCAATAGAAACTGAATGCAACTTGCTCCTCCTGGAGCAGCTGTCATGATGCTGTTTGGTCTGGGCTTATTCCTGGAGCTAGCTTTACTTTTCTCAGTGTAGCCATTTATGTGTCCAAGTATGTCTAAACCTGTCCAGTACTAGGAATAAGTCTGTAACAATGATTAAAGTACCAACAGCTGCTAGCACACGCTTTCTGTCTTGCTTGCTCTTTCTTATATAATGTATGGTCCATTAGTGGCTATTTATGATGATCCCCAAGGGGGACTTGTTTTGGGTTATTTTAGAGTCAAAGCCCCAGCAACCTGAGACAGAAGTGTAGTGACACTTGCCATGAATCTGTTATCAGCCATTTTATGACTGTATGGTTGTTTTAATCATTACAAGTACATATTAGTCCAGCCACTGTTGCAGTCGCAGGGGAAATGGCATAAGTGATAGACCAGGCATACTGCTGCTGCCACACGTGTAGCTGCTCCAGAACTGAAAGACAGGTCTGAGTGTTGCTTTTACTAATAGAGACACTCATCGTTCCCTTTTGCCAGCACCCTGGTTGAGAATCAGTGGTCTACACTGAACCCTTTTGTAAAATTTTCCGTCACTGTATTACAAGCAATGCAGCTCCACTGGCATCAGTATCAGTAGGAGTACTAATGTAGACAAGGTATTGACGGTTGCAAGCCTCTCTGCAATTTGTTGTAGGCTTTTGTGCTGAGAATTTAAAGGGAAGTTTTAAATCTTTATTTAAAAAAAAAACTGTTCATCAAATATAAAACTGACAAAACAAATGAATGAGTCTGTCTTGTAGCTGATTGTGAGGTGGCAGGTTTGCCACCTGGGAGATGTTACTTCATTTTTACACAAATAAAGAAATCTTGGGTCACTCCTGTAACAACTAAACTTCTTGTTGAACCAAGCAAGCTGTTTTGTCAGTAATTGAATAAGGTATGCAAACAGGTTACCAACAAAAAAGAAAGGTCTTGAGGTTTTGTGGTATATGTAAGAGGGAGTGACGCACTTGGAGAGTCACATGCTAAAGACATCCATATCTATCTTGCCAATGCCATCTGATGAAGATTATGAAACAGCTTTTAAAATTAAATGTATCAGACGATACTACAATTATTTAGCTTGAACATTAGAAGTTGATTATTTTCACTGTTTTTAACCCATCTAACTTCCATGGTATCAGATACAAACATAATATGGCAATGTGTAAACTGGAAACGTTTTTGTATGCATTTTCTTTTAAAAAAAGCAAACTGTTTGAAATGGAAAATAAACAAGTATGAAAGCATTGCTATTCACCTTCACTTTTTTGTAAAACTACTTTTTAAATAAAACCAAACTTTCTAGCCAGATTTTGACCTGAGAAGTACTATATAGGGCATAACTATATAGGGCTACATACTGCAAAATCCTTATATGCATGAAAAACTTTAAACATTTGAATGATAGTATTGGCTTCAGCATGAAAATATAACTATAAAACATGTTCTTTTTGTTATGAAAGACTGTAATGACAACCAAATCTGTCTTGTGCATGTTTCAAACAACTGAATGTTTCTTTGTGCACCTGTCTCCGATGGAGGCAGGAGCAATAATAACTGTTACTTTAAATCATGGTCTTTGCTTTTAAACCATAACATTTGTGTATGTGCAGAATTTTATTGTCACCTGTTCCTTTTTAAATTTATGAAACAAGAAATCATATAGCTTAGTTTAAGGGGTGTATCACAATATTTTAGATTTTTTGGTTAACTTCATTTACAAAAAAATAGTGTACTTTAAATGTTCTTGAAAGACTTTACGCTGTTTCTATTGTTGTACTAACTAAGCCAAAGAATAACTTGGCACCAAATAGTTTCTGTCTAGAAACTTGAGTAGGTGGCCAGATTTTTGAAAATGTTCATAGTGGGAATTGCTAGATGATGAACTTTCAGCGAATCTTGTTTCCCCCTTCTTCATGACTATTGTGTACTCTTGAAAAATATGACCCTAAGCATTATTTTTATTACTGCATTTTCTTGTTAACCTAGATGAGGATAAAAAGCTTCAAGAAAAGAATTGATTCCTATTTGTGTTTGCCAGTGTGAAAGAAATACACAAACCTTTTGTCAAACAATGAAGATAACGTTGTTTATGAAAGTATGTTGAAATGGACCAAGAGCTGAATAGTAACCAACAGAGGAAGTCAGCATAGGTTTTATGCATTATGCATTCCTCCCTGCCAGAGGAAAGGCCAAAGTAACTGGTGAGGCTCACATATCAGAGGAAACATCACAGCTTCTTGCAGAGCCAGAGAGAGTGGGTGTTATGTGGTAGGCTTTGTATAAGTAACAAGATATTGGGACCCTGTGTGATCCACAATACACACAAAAATAATGATGGCAAGTCGATATGAGTCAAGTTGGTATTGATACATCTGGAAGCGGCAAGGGATCCCAGTCCTCACGTTGGCATGCAGAAAGCATAGTAAAGGCAAAACGTGGCTCATTGAAAAAATGAACAGAATAATCATCATCCACGTGCAGGTGACATTAAGTAGGAAGACTGGCAAGACTGATCTCTGTGGTATCATCCCTGTGCTTCAAAGTTTCTGGTACCACTTCCCTAGTGCTTCCAGGAGTGCTGCTAAATATTGTGCCTCCCTCCCCTCTCTCCTACATATGCAATATACGTGTATTTTTTTTTAATTTTTAGAGTTCCGTACCATTCTTTGCTGGTTCTCTGTGAAGGAGGAAAACCACTGTAAATCTATAAAACCAGTGTCAATGACTTATGACAAATCCAATGAAATCAACAAGGGCATCTCTCCAGCATCCTTTTCTGGGGCTACCTAATCAAGTTGAAACATCAGGCTATTCTTTCTACACTCTGGTGTAAATTGAGCCTGTCTTTCCTTCCCATACCCTTTTTATTTTTTAAGAAAGGAAAAAAAAAAAAAGCTATACAGCAAAAGCTGTGTTAACTGGCACTTTATTAGCCGAAAAACTCTATTAACCGGCATCCGAGGGACGTGGCAAAAACGAAACCGGAAATACTACTTCCAGGTTTTGCCGCCGCAAGCAGAGTTTTTTTTTGCCACTTCTTCGGCCCACGGCCCAGGGCAAAGCAGCCTGAGCGGAACAAAGCAGCCTGCGCAGGGCACCCCCTCCCTGTCCCCCGGCACACTGACGCGGGGGAGTGCACCAGACAGTGCACATTTGATTAACCGGAATATTTGATTAACCGACATCCCCCATTCCCAGTACAGAGCTTTTACTGTATGTTGATGCTGTTATCTTAGTTTTCAGTGCTTCCTTAGATGGGTGAGTTATACAGTCATTTGCATTTTAGTGCAAATGGGCCATGTCGGTCACTGATAGGAGCTTGCAGGCCTCAGTCTGGAGAGGTAAAAAATGGTGTTTCAATTAAGATAACTCAGCTGAGCTAACACATCTTTTAACACAGTTAATGGAAAAAGCCCTTTTACTGCTCCTTTATGTGCAGGCTAACATATTAAAAGCCATATTAGCTGGTTGTGTTGTGGCCTGGGAAAAGACCTAGTTTTGATTGAACTATGTGCCTGTGGAAAGCCTCATGAAGTGATAAAAGACTGTGCAAGGTGTTCTCTTCTCTGGGTGGGAGTAGGAATGATGACCCAGGAAGTCCCTTCCAACCCCCTGGTTTTATATTCCATAGACCAAGGGTAGGAAATGGGAAGTATCTTTTTTTTCAAAGGATTAAGGAGGTAGGCTACTGTGAATCTAGAATACTGTGCTTAATCTTTTTGATTATCTAAGTTATCTCTTTGATTTCTACAGGAGAATTTCTGGCAGGCTATAAAAAGGAGTAAAAATTAACACAAAAAAGGATGAATTGCCATTGGGCAGTAACTTCAGAGCTTGCTAATATTAAAATATGTTTTTTGACTGAGGGCTTAGTCTTCTCATGTTTTAATGATGCCTCATATCCTGCTCTCAGGAAAAGCATGTAAAGTAAAATATTGGACCTGGGGCTTCCCTTTAGGTTTCTTTACAAGTTACCAAGGGTCAGATAAACTCAGACAGAAATGGTCCTAAGGACTTATGTCACTTGTGTAGCACTGGCTTGATAGCCTGTTTGGATACGTTCTTTCCCTTAAATATGATGCCAAACTTTTCCTTGGGAGTAAAAATTGCTTGTCTCCTCCATTCTAGAACACATTAATGGAAACATTAACTTGCTGCGGCTTCAGGGATTGTGATAGGGGGAAAATGACTATTTTATTCTTTGCCCAAATAGTGCTGAACATTTAGAATATTAAAACTTGGTAACACGACTGTAGTGGAAAATACGTTACAAATCCCGTTGCTGTCTAATTGCAGACCATCTGAAAATCATAGTCACCTGTGAGAAACATGCAATATTTGTTGTGGCAGACACCTCCAGGTGTTAGCCTAATGATGCTTGGGGCTGTTTATATCTCACTGAGCTTGCAAAGAGTAGTCCAGTGTTTCATTAATACAAAGCACCAAAGAAGAGTATGTAAGTGGATCCTGCATACATGTGGGATACTGATACAAACAATATAGTTCTCATTTATTATTCACTCTGGATGTACAGCTGCAGCATCTAGAAACAGAAAAGTTTTCTCAGTTGTTAGTCACAGTGTTGTCTTCCAGGTTCTTATTTCCATAGCAGCTTTAATTAGAGTTGTGTCAACCAGAAACTAATGCTGTCTTCTGTTCTGATTTTTTTTCTTCTATTACTATTACTGCAGTCTTTGCTAGTTCTGTCTGTTATTAATACTCTTTGAAAACATTAAAGACAGAGATGGTAAGAAATCCTTTTCTGTTTAAAATAATTAAGTTGTTACTTCTAAAAACTTTTTCAGGTGTATACTGGCTTGATGAAGCCTGACCAAATTGGCCATCCAGTGATAACTATTTAAGTACATTTAAAAATATAAAATATTTACAGTGACAGGGCATGAAGCAATCAACTCTAGTTATGTAAAGACTATAGGTATAATATTGAGGAATAATACGTAGTGATTAGGGAATTATCATGGGATTTAGGATATCTAGATCTATCTAATTCAATCCTCTGCTACCTACTTTTTGCATTACATTGAGCAATCCACTTAATAGCTGTATATCTGGCTCTAAATAAAATGAAATAAATTAAATGAAATTCATTGAAAAGAATGGGGGTTTAGGCACCTAAATATACTTGTCCTTAGTTACTTGGTGTCTGAAACATCAGCACTTTTATACCTTCATGGTGTTTTGAATGTAAAGAACTAGCGATAAAGGGGTACTCAGACACTACAGCGAAGAAAACAACATGGCTGTGTGATTATTGAAATAACATGCAAGAACATTAAGCTTAAAATAATTATTAAAAGAGAATTAGTCTTAGATGATTGTTAATGTCATCGAACCGCTAACTCACAGGTGGCCGGTGTATTTGTGAATAACAAATGAATGGTGGTCAGCTGATTAACTGTGCCAGTCTAATCTCTGTAGAATTAGGGTCTGTATTGCAAATCCATCACTTCTCCACCTAACGTAATTGGGAAGGCTGTGCAAATAAATGGTATTTCAGTTGTCCACTGAACAAAATACATTTGGTTGCAGTGTTGACTTGAGTATAGGATGACCCTGAATATAAGATGTCCCCGCCAATAATTAGATTCTATATACATAAAATATATACATTTATTATCATTTTCCAGGGATAGAATCTAACTATTGGAGGTTTGCCTTGAATTTGTCCTTCTCCCACTGCTACAGCAGGGAAAATAAATCTGGGGGCCTGATTTCCCTCTGGCTCCCTAACTTCTTGCCCCTCCAGCCCTTTCCCCCTTCCTTACTGTCAGATCCTGCTCATCATGAGCACATGGAATTAAGGAGCAAATTTGAAAACACTGACCTAGAAGTAAACATACATGTACTAATTTGCATTAAATTACTACAGGTGCCCATAGACCTAGTTCATCCAGAATTGATACATTTTACCTTTTGTGAAACTGCTGCAACTTTTAGCCCAGGTGCTCCGTAAACACACTTTTAAGTAGCATTTCTATACCTACTTATATATATTACAACCTATGCATGATATTAGTCCAAAGCCAAAAGGCTCATGATTCACCATATAGTTCATTGAGCTGGGCCCCAGCAGCATCCAGAGTATTTCAAGGCATGGTGACCCCACAGGTCAGCACTGCTCTGTATCTGTGTATACTCCAGATACCATGGATCCATGTGTGAATTAGCTCTCCACTCATCACTAGAACCAGATGTTCCTATCGTGAGTATTGGGATCCTCCAAAAATGTATATGCATATGAGGAACAGGGCAGCCTGGTCTGGCTTCACCTCATGGAGTGTGGGGCCACACTGATCGTATGCAACAGCCTGAGAGAGAGGGTAACAGAAGGATTCTGGGTGAACTGTTTGGGGTCCCATTTGGTGATGTTTGCCAGATATTTAAGGCTGGTGAAGAAATAGGAATGATTGGAAATGGAAAAGAAAAGCAAATCTCAGCTGTGGGAATGAAGAGGAAGTTGAAATGTATTTGATGTAGTGGCTCACCATGACTTGAAAAAGAGTTGGAACTGAGGAGGAAGGACTGTGTGCAATGGGCACTACCATCTCTTTTATTCAGGTGGGCCGCTTTAACCTAGCTTTGCGGTACATGGGCCATGTGTTTTATTGTCATGCTCAGTCTTGGCTGTATCTAATTAACTTCATAGATGGTTTCCATTACTGATCACATGCTGCTTTTGACAGCAGTTTAGTGGTATACAATGATGGATGTGTTTTCCTTGTACACGATTGTAAGTCAAGATGTGTTTTTCCCTATGCTAACTGGGGAAAAATACCTCATCTTATATTTGAGTAATTATGGTAGTTCAATTTTTTTCTTTATTTGTTTTGAATGGAATTTTTATTACTGAAATGGTTTTCTTTTTCATTTTAGAGCAAGCAAAAAGTTTTATATAATTCCAAACAACATTTTTTGGTTATGGGGATGCAAATGAAGGAGATGAAATTGCTGATGGTTACTTAGTTTGGGCTAATCGCTGAGGGGTTAGGGTGCAGAGAGGTAGAGAGACATTGAGTGTTTGTGTGATTAGGTTTTTGAGAAAGAGGTGGGGTATCTTATAAATCCATTTTTGTGCATAACTGAGAGCAGAAATTTGAACAGACTCTCACCTCTCTCATGAGAGCCCTAGCCTCCCACCTAGAGAGTCTCATTCTGTCTGGCTCAAGACAGATGTACTCTTCAGTTGCTTTAAAAGGGGAGGGGATCTGCTGCTTGGGAGTGGCCATCAGCTATTATAATTCTGTAGTGATAAAAAGTAGCTAAATAGAGCCTGAATTGGAAAGTTGCAATGGTTTAACTACACTTCTAGAAAAAGAGCATGCAGACATACCTCAACTGCTTATATTGGTTCCCTTTTGATATTGATCCAATTATTACATCTGTCTATATCCTCCTTCTCTGTCTTTCTCTCTGACTTGATGAATACTCAAAATATTTAATACAGAATAGAACAGAATCAACAGGCGAGATTAAGAGCAATCTACCTTAGAGTGTCCCATATAGCGTGTATAGGTCACTAATCTATGTAGGTGGTTAGATCATTTTCCTGGAAGGAGAGAGATTAGTGTCAAATTCCATTAAGATAAAGCAGGTTATTTGAACCTGATTCTTCCTGTTTCCTAGCCAGTGTGCTTTTGAGCTAATGGCATACATGGTAACACCATCTCCCTCATCAATTTTGTTACTTTAGTTCTTTGTTTCTTTGAGTTTTGTTACAGATACTCTAAAACTAAAACAGTTGCTTTCAACATTTCCAAAATATTTTTACAACTTGGTTTTGGCTGAATCTATTTAGGGAATCCAATCTGAATTTGCAGATAGTTTTAGCTGTCCCTGAACACCCCCCCCC
>NW_005842573.1:66128-66695 GCF_000455745.1 Alligator sinensis | reverse complement strand
CTCTCCTCCACCCCCCCCCCCCCCCCGTTTTTTTTTTTTGGTGAAGATATGATTAGCTGAAAACATTTCATACAGCTCTGCTGACCTGTTTTTGTTTAGATGTCTTGGGGAAAAAAACCCAAATTTGAATATGTATGGAGATTAAGTTTGCTGGAGCTAACCATGGCACTTAATTCTGCATTTTGCTCTTTGCAATTCATCCCTCACATCAGGGGAAAGCATGGTTCTGGAATATATTGCCATAGCAAAAAAAGAAAAAAGAAAAAAAGAAAGAATCAGTTTTACCAGTTAAGCAAAACAGCATTTACTAAATATTGTAAGATATAAAAAAAAGTGATATTTTGGGGAGGGGGGAGATGAGGGTGGAAAGGAACAATATATTTTTGCTTCTTGAGTTATTTTTAATACTGTCTTTGTGTGTGGAAGCTGAGAATAAATTTTGGTTGTTTTTTTTTTTGCTTTGCAGTGGGCCGACGACTAATGGTATCTCAGGTAATGGACAATATGGTATCTCAGGATTGAATCTTTCTAACAAAAGAGTAAATTGCATCATGGTCATTTTCCTGT
>NW_005842573.1:49941-66112 GCF_000455745.1 Alligator sinensis | reverse complement strand
TTTTATTGTTGTTCATTCTGCAGTTCTTTGTGTCTCATTGAACTTTAGTGGTATCCCTATTCTCTTTCTGCGGAAAAGTAACCTGATTTTTCTGTGACTATTTTAATAAAAGATATGCCTGTTTTTTTTTTTCTTTCCTCCACCTTCATCTAGACTTTCTTCCCAACACTGCAAGTTAAATATCAATGTAAAATACCAATGTGGACTCTGAAGCTATACAAGTTCTATAGTTTTATTTGACAGTGAGACTAATAATTAGGGCTGTATGAAACACCATCATTTCATTTAGACATCTGTTTCACCAGTTCAAAGGGACAGTATTTTGTTTTGTTGTTTTGTTTCGAAGCACTGTCCCATTTTGTTTAGTCAAAACATTTTCGCTGTTTCAACTCATTTTGACGTTTCACCCATAGGCTATAACGGGGAATCATGAAAATGCCTAAAACGTTGTTATTTTTTGCCTGATTTGGATGCACACTGCAGGGATATTAGCCCCTTCTGAGGGCATGAAGCCGGCCACATTTCAAGGAGATAGATGTAGAGGTTTCTCAGGAACTGCACCTCAAAGTCTTGAAAGCAAAATTTGCTCACAGCAGCAGTCTCCTGTCATCTGGCATACAGGTCTGGGGGCTCACACCCACAGGCTGTGGGTCTGTGCTGGACTCCTCCTGGGGGTGCGGACCCCCAGCTCTGCGCCAGATGACAGGAGGCTGCTGCTTGTGTCTGGGACCGGTGCAGCCCACACCCAGTGCCAGGGAAGACAGATGCTATCACTGGCTCCAGGCAGCAGGAGCAGCCTCCTGTCATCTGGGTGCAGATCTGGGGCCCTGTACCCCTGGGAGGGCTTCAGGGCTGTGCTGGACTCCTCCTGGAGGTGTGGGCCCCTGGATCTGCACTGGATAACAGGAGGCTGCTGCTGCTGCCTGGGACTGGCACTGGGCACAGCCCGCACCCAGTACCGGGCTCCACAGAGCTCAGCCCAACAGCGGGCAGCGGAGTGCAGCCCTGGTTCTGCCTGCCTCCTGTTGCCGGGCTGCGCTCCGCAGCCCCATGGAGCTCAGGCTGTTGGTGGGAGGCTAAGCGCAGCGCCGGCTCTGCCTGCCTCCCGCTACTGG
Organism: Alligator sinensis; assembly: GCF_000455745.1. NCBI lineage: Eukaryota > Metazoa > Chordata > Crocodylia > Alligatoridae > Alligator > Alligator sinensis. Next base: position 64,997 of record NW_005842573.1, on the reverse strand, counting down.
GATGAGCTCCAAGTGGCTCTGCAGAGCCTGGGCTGCGCTTCATCTCCCGCCACTGGGCTGAGGTCCATGGTGCTGCGGAGCCGCTTGGAGCATAGCCCCACGGCGGGAGGTGGGCACAGCTGGTACTGTGCTCCAATTGGCTCTGCCAGCCCCACGGAGTGCAGCCCAGTGGCGGGAGGCAGAGAGAGCCAGGGCTGCACTCCCTGTTGGGCTGAGCTACATGGGACTGTGGAGCTGCTCTGAGCGCAGCCCTGGCTCTCCCCTGCTTCCCACCACCGGGCTGCTTCAAAACTCAAAATGTTTCAAAACTTTCAAAATGTTTCAAGTGCCCTCATTTCATTTCAAAGCTGTTTTGATGTTTTTTGTGTCATTTTGATTTCACTGTTTGGAGCTCGAAACACGTCAAAACAGCTTTGAAATGAAACACACAGTGAAATTTCATACAGTCCTACAAATAACTGTGAGTGATGCATAGCATAATGACTATGCAAGGGCCGGACTCTGTTTCATCTATTAGACACATAATTGGATTAGGGCACCTAAGTGCAATTCTATTCCACCCCACACCAGTTCCTGAAAAATCATTAATAAAGATGGTGGGTAGCTCATCCTTGCTGTTTTTTGCAGCTCAAGCCTTGAGGGTGAGATGATGGTGTGTTTATAAAAGTAGGTGCCTTAATGGATTTTCAGGGGCTTGAACAGGGTGAAATAGAATCACACTTAGGTGCCTAAGTACATTGAGATGCCCAATAGATTAAGTAACTCTGGTTCTTGGTCTTTTAAAAGACAAAGGACATGAGGAAATGTAATTACTAGGGATATGAAAGAGTAAGATTATTAACTTGTGTTCAAACTATTTTTTTGGTATGTTTATTTCACACACTTCATACCAACAGTGGAAGAGATTAAAGGTGGAAATATCTTTGCTGCCCCCAAACAAATCTTAGGGGACAGATTTTTTTTTAAGTTATCCGCATGTCCTCTAGGCTACGGACAGACATTCAAAAAGCCTGAGCCTGAATTGATTCAATCTTTGCAGGTTACTCTAACTTGGCTAGGTTAAATCAGTCTGTAACCCAGACAGACGTCCCAGAAATGCAGGGACATGCCAGAAGTGGCATAGGCTAGAAGCTGGGGGGCACTAGAGCAGAACTCCCTTTGCTTTCACAGGGCTGAGCTGAGGGGGGCGTGGCCAGGACCCAGCAGGATGCTCTGATTATTCCCCCCCTCCCGCCCCTCCTGAGCTGCTCCCAGGGAATGTTTATCACCCCTAACTCAGTATTTATCAACTCATTAAGAAAACAAAGCCTCTCTCCATTAACTAATGGAGCTCTTCTTGTCTTCCAAGGAAGGACATTAAGCTACCTGTTGATTAGCTCCAAAAAGCCTGTCTGCCTCTGTCCTCTGCCACAGCATGGACTGTAGCCAGTGTGTGATCTGCTATCTAATGCTGAGGTGTCTGTGTAAGGCAGAGGGGAGGGGAGAATAATCCCTGCTTAGCAGGGAGAAGCCAAACAGTTGCTTTGTGCCTGTAAATCTGTGCCGAGCTCCTGCCAGGGAGCAGATAGGAGGGGCCAGCCCTGCAGTGGAGCAGAGAACCCTGCCCAGGACAGAGAGCATACTAGGATGCTGGGGGTGTCTGACTTATCTTAAACCAACAAGAGGTCTGGGATAGACATTGCATAAATCGGTTTGAGCCAAATCAATTAAGTCTGATACCACATTCAACCAGGTTTATCTTAAACTGGTTTCAGCTATTTTCAAACTGGTCTGTGTACACTAAACATCTGTTCTGTTACAGGTTTAAACCAGTTTCTGATCACTTAAACCAGTTTGTAGGTAATGTCTGTCCCTAGCCCCACCATCTTCAGGAATGTTGTTCTTATGTGTATATATATTTCTCTTAATAGAGGGAGCAAATGAACACTGAGCAAAAAGCTGATTTGAACGCAGGGTGGCTAAACTGGTTCTGAAGTATTTTGGGTCCGCTTTTGAAACTTGGGTCAAACTCTTGACAGAAAAGCTTGCTTAAATGTAGCCTGGTGTGCAAACTCACTTTCTATTTCAACCAGCAATCAAAAAAACCCCAGTAATGTATACCTGAGCTCTATCTAACACGGTTTATAGCAGGGATGTTCATTGTGACTTCACCACTGTTGAAGCGGAATGACCTTCCAAGTGAAAAGGTTGTGAAAGCTAGGTACATTGACAGAAGACATGTCACCATAAAAGGTATGAGGTCATGAGGTATGAGGTCACCATAAAAATTTTATCTGGTGGGCTAAATTGGATGAAGTTGGAGCTCTCTTGCCTTGTTTTATTTGTTTTTAGGGATGTATTATTAACAGCATTGAAGTGACAAAAATGCTGATAACTTTTTTTACTTAACTTGTTTTCATGTTTCAAGGATTTGGATAAAGGTGATTGTCCTAATAAAACCTCTAACTATAATTAATGTAGCTATTATATTTTCTGAGCTTCAAGTCGGTGATTGAGGCTTGCCTGTCTCTTTGAGTAGGCTGTTTACTTTATCAAATATACCGACAGAAAATTACTAACTAGTTCATGCACTTTTAAAGTCTAATAAATGGTGATGTCATCATGTTTGGGTTCCCCTTGAATATGTGAATCACATAAGAACAAGATTAATATTTTCTTAAAATCAGAGTTGACCAGATGGTGAATTGAAGCAAACAGATGCCTACCAAACAGCATGTCAGTTTAAAATATGGCACATTTAAACTGAAATATTGTACTGGGAGCTTGTTTGACTGAAGTTTGAGGAAGCAAATATCTCCGGATAATCTGTGTTTTCTCTCTTGTTCTCTTAGAATATGTTGCATTTGAAAATAAATTTCAGGACTAGTGATTTGTCCCTATGGAAAACAGGTCAAACAGTGTCTTATTTTATTATAAAAATAGATTGTTGCCTCAAGGATTGCTCTGATGGTAATGTTTCAACAAAGACAAACAGTTGGCAACATTTAACATTCAATATGCCATTTCCTAGCTTTGTAAATTTCCTGTGTTTAATTATTTCTCTCTCTAACATGGATATTCATCTACATGTCAGCTTAATTTGCAAGAATGAAAAAATAGATCAGCAGTAATTTGGAATTTGTTTTCCAAAGGATGTGGATGTATTTTTTTTGCATGCAGGATATATAGTATATTATTCTACCTATTGGTATCTTTAATTTCCCTCTGGTGTTAGTTTGCTTTAATGTATTTGTGTACTGCTTTCCTTCATTTCAATTTGTTTAGCTATTTAATTTAAACTTGGCTTAAAAGCTGTAACACTTATAAACACATTTTAAGGATAGGCATTGGGTTTATTGATCCCCTCCCCCCACCAGTAAAGAATAATCTTTGACTTCCACTTACTTGTGATCTTTCTACTAGTTTGTATTACAAGTCAATTATACCAAATTAAATAATTACGTGAACCTGTATAAAAATGTTTCTTAACAAAGGTGCTGAGAATAATTTCTATATTTGTTTGCAGAAGTAATGATAAAAGAGGAACCTGTAAAAAACTGTTGTATAGCGTGAGTGATTATAAACATGAAAGTTTTATGGAAGCACTTTTCTTTTTAGGCTGCTGTGCAATATGTTTTACTTTCAGCTGAAAAATATTAATGAATCATGGAGGTCAATTGCCACTCATCACTAAAAAATTACCTTTAGTGTAAACCAAAATATAGTCCAATAAACATTCCAGAAGTCTTAAAGTAACCAATATAAGAACAATAAACAATAGTCCAGGCATTCCTTTCTCTGAATTACTTTCTTGTTTTCAGCAGTCAGTAAACTGATCTATCAGCCTTCAGTTTAAGGGACTTAAAAAAAAAAAGACTTTGATCTCACTGTTTTAGTACGTGGAAAAAAATACAGAGAAAACCTTAGATCTTATTGACTCCTCTTCCTTCCTGAATTTCTCCTTTATATAATTATGTTTAAAAGTTGATGTTGGCATGTATTAGCATTTGACATGAGTGTGGTATGTTGCATTCTATTGTAGTATGTAAAACTAATTTTGATAAAATGTAGGATATCATTACAGTGCACTACTTTTATGTGTGTAGTATATACGCCGGCAAAAATGTTAGCTGTTTAGTAATGTTCTCAAAACCATGCTTTTCATGATGAAACTTCTTATGCTTGGTCTTAGCCCATAAATGTGTGTGACTACAAATCTTGATACACAACTATTCATATCTCTATAGACTTTGTGTAAAATATAGATAAATATTTATCTACTTTGCCATTTTTATCTGGAAGTAGCTATTAAAACTATAAGCTCTCTCTTTTTTATGAGAGCCCAGCAGTTTGGGGGGGAAACGGGTGCAGGGGGGTGGGTCTGCCTTCCTTCTTCCCCCTGTATCCAGCCCCCAAAGGGTTTCCCTTATATTATCTGAGCGTTTACAAATTGAAACTCACTGAGTGGATATTATTTTCTACTGGGTTACTTCTATATAATTGGTCTCTCTCTGACACATAGGTTTTCCTGTGTACCTACCATTCCACAGATTCCTGTGATACAATTTCAAATCATGTTTGAAATTTGAGCATTGCCCATGCTAGGGATTTTGGGAGACATTTAGAAGCTAGTTATGAATATATGTCTGTGGCTTCCTTGCATAAAAAGACTAAAAATTCCAGCATTTCATTTAGATGAAAATTATAGAACAGTAGCCTATTTTCTTGTATTCTAGTTCTGTATTTTGTATTTGCATTTTCTTGTTTCTTCTACCAACTTCTTCCATTACATCATGAGGTTGATGGTTATATTTAGAGCATCAGAAATATTGAAATAGCTTACTCCCACATTTCCATCTGTTAAACTTGCACTTAAATTTGATAAGAAGGAGGAGTTAGAATATGTCTGAGGTGCTGTCAGCTTAAAAATTATTTTAATGCACAGATGTGTTTCATATGTTATATTACTAGTAATGTGTTGGATATTTAAAATACTTTACAAATCCAGCTTTTTTTAATATTTATTTCTGCTTGGATACTAAAAATCCATCAGTTTCTTTTCCATTCAATTCCCTGTGTTGCAGTTTTTGGATTTCACACACTTCAGGAGCTCATTTTTTTTGCCAGAGAGAAAAACATTTTTGTTGGCTTCAGAAAAAAGGGAACTATTTCCCATTATGCTAGATTTTATAAACTTACGTTTTTAGAAATGTTAAATATGAGGACGTGTACGTTAACAGTACCATTTTATGTTTCAGAGGTTCCAAATTTAAGGGATGCATGACCATCTTTTTTTGTTAGCCTTGCTGCAGCAGTACCTCTACATGTCCTTTCAAAAAAAAAAGAAAGGATGAAATAGGTAGTGGTGCTTAGTGAGCTCACTTCTTTCTATATATGTTTTTCATATTTCCTTTTACTCTTATCCTTCTGCATTCATAACATAATGTTGACTACAATGATGTTGGCCAAGATATAGTTTAATCCAGTGGTTCTCAATCTTTTTAGACCCAAGTTATTCCTTAAAAAAATGCTGGCTCTTGCTTTCACTCTTTTACTACGGAAAAACAATAGAGTAACTCTTCTGTTAAAAAGAATTCAGAAAGACCACAACAGGTGAGGATGTTTTTTACACTGAAATCTCAGGGTATGCCTTCATCACTGGGCTACCAGAGTTAGCTTGACTCTCTTTTTCTTTCTCTCCTGAATGAATCTTATATTCTTGGTTGCACAGAGGACCACCTTAAGATGGATGGGTGACTTATCCCATCCCAGTCTACCCAGTGGTGACTGCTGGTTGGCACTCTCCTAGGAGGTGGGAGATGTGGGTTTAAGACCTCTGGCTGAGAAATCCCTAGAACTAAATTGTATCAGTTAGCCTCTCAGAAAAAGGCAGATACCACCTCCTAGTCTTTTTCCTCCTTCCCCTTTTGGCTGTGTTTTAAAGGAAAAATGGGAGGCATTTGTCTGTATACAGAAGGACAACTCAGGTGCCAAGTTTCATGTAGGAGACTAAATGGGAGCTACAAGTAGTTGCAGTATTGCACTTCTCCTCCCTCATGCTTTCTCACTCTCTAGCATCCTATAGGGATAGGTTACTCTAGGCGTTTCCCTGTCAGCATACCAACATTGTGAATCCTAATCCTAGGCACCTAACTACCCCATTTGAAAGTTTCGTCCTAACTGTACAACTTGCATAAGTTTTGATCCAGTATTTTTGAGGCAGGTGAAAGGCTCCCATTTGCATGGTGGTCTATGGAGTCAGACCATAGACTTTTCTCTCTGAGGCTTTATTAACACTATCAAAGCGGAAATACCAGGGATTCACCCCTGAGGCAGGTTCCTGTCCTAAAGGCTAGGGACAGACATTCAAAAAGCCTGAGCCTGAATTGATTCAATCTTTCCAGGTTTGTCTAACCTGGCTAGGCTAAACCAGTTCATAACCAGACAGACACTTTCTGTGTACTGAGGAAATTCAGGCCCATGCCTGCAGTGGCTCAGGCTAGAAGACCGGGGCAGGGGGCAGGGTGCTAGAGCAACCCTCCCTTCCCTTCCAGACTGCTGAGCTGAGGGGCGGTGTGACCAGGCCCTGGCAGGACATCTGATTAGGGAGGTCTGCCTGCACCATCCCAGGCTTTTCCCTGCTGACTACTCAAGGGGCAGGAGTGTTGCCAGACTCCAGCTCTCTGCTAGCACTCTGAAACAAGAGGGGGTGGGGGGAGGTGCAGTGCATACATCTGTTGATGATATAGAGCTTTTCAATCTCCCTTCCTGCTTCTTTATACTGAGTGCAGCAAACTGAGGCAAGCAAGCCAGCAGGGGGCTGATAAGTGTTTATTGCCCCATCTGCAAAACAATAGCCTCTCTCCATTAGTTCAAACTCTTCTTTAAACAGCTTACCAGGTGACCTGTTGATTACCTCCAAAAAGCCCTAAGTGGTCACTGTTCTGTCTGCCTGCCCCAGTGAAATTGGAGACACACATAGACAGCATCATGTTATTAGTTAGTCGGCATTAGTTAGCATACCACATACCTAAAGTCTGTGGAGCTGGGGTTCCATGCTGTGGGAGATGGGAGGGAGGATGGGAGTGGGGCAGGGGGATTCCTGCTTGAGCAATGAGCAGTGAGTGGGGGAAGCCAGGCAGACCCTGCTGTGCCTGCAGTTTCTGCTGGAGCTGCCTATAGAAAGCATTCTGGGATGCTGGGGGAGTCTGGTTTATCTTAAACCAATATCTGGGATAGACATTGCATAAACTGGTTTGACACAAATCAGTTAAGTCTGATACTAGACTCAAGCTTGTTTATCTCAAACTGGTTTTACCCATTTTCAAACTGGTTTATGTGCTCTGTGTGCGGGCCGGGAGCGGTCCGAGGCCCTCGGGGGCCTGCGCGCGGCGGGCTGTGGCCAGCAGCCAGACACAGTTTGCTAGGCTCCGTGGAACTTGTGCGCAGGGAAGGGGTTTGTCGAGGGATCGTTCGGCGACGGGGAGAGGCCAGAGGTTGATCAGACCCCCGTAGCCTTCTTAAGGTACACGCTGGGTTCGATAGGCTCCGCAGCGCTTAGAGATCTTCACGAGACGTGAAGTTCTCCTCCTCCAGATGGTTGTGGAGTCCTCCAACTTGGGCGGAAACCACTCAAGCCTCTTATACGGCTAGCAAGCCAATCGCTAGCCACCACGTGGGAATAATTTAGAATTGGCCAATAGTGGGACACAAATTTGCATGCGGGTGGTGGGAACTCCTTTGCACCGGGGTTTTCTCTTTGCAACTAAGAAATGCACCCTGCAAAGAAAGCTCCTCGTGGCGGGAAATAATTTAGCAGTGCCGAAGCGCACACAAACAAAATCACACCCTTGGGTTGTGGCACTCTGAACATCTGCTCTGTTACAGGTTTAAGCCATTTTCTGATCATTTAAATTGGTTTATGTGTAATGTCTGTCCCAAGCCAAAATGACCATACTTCAACAGCTTGAAGATGGAATATTTTGTGTCTGGCTGCATGTGGTTGTGTTTTTATCATCTTTTGACTTCCTATAACTTCTAACATGGCAGTTAGTGTTTTTAAATGTCCAGCAATAACAACACATATGTATGGTTCAGATAGAGGTACATGCAAAGATGGCTTCCTGGCCCACACATTATATATTACACAGAACTTTCACAGTTTTTAACAAAAAAAATGCTTTATAGGAAACATTTCCTAAAATATTTGCAATGGTTTATATAAGCATGGTTATAGATATGCATTCAGAAATTCTGGTTAGGGCAGTTTTGACTAAATAGGAGACTTAGCAGGCTAGGTACTGAAACATTACAGAAAGCCTTGTCTCATTACACAGAAGTTTATGCCATTTTATGTAGAACAATTTTGTTTGCAACCTTTTTAAAATTAACTGGCCACCCTTTTCTCCCCCCAGAATGATAAATTAATGGACAGCAGTCAAATAACTTTCACTGAGGAAAAGTTTGTAGAGAAAGTATCTTTTGAATTACTTTTCTTCCTCTGCAGTGTCCCCAACCTTAGCCATCTGTCTAATTATTACTGTTGGCATTGCAGTGAAGTCTCAGAGAATAGGCCACCAAATATTATACATATTTTGTGTAATAATTGTATGGCTGGTTTCCATCGTGCCTTGTATTGAACATGTTCAATATAAGGCACGATGCACTATCAGGGCTCCGAGCCCCAATCAGCTGATGGGAATCCTAGCCACAGCAGCTAGCCAGAGCTTGGAAGCGGACTAGTGCTCCCAGCTGCATGTGCATGGCGCACCTGGCTTTCTACTTTCTGTCATGATCCTAGGCTCTCCCTGTACCAGCAATAGGGTGTGATTTGGATCTGATCTGCATGTGTGGCAGTAGGCACAACTGTTGGGATTGCTGATCAGGTCTCTTAGTGCCTTTAACTGAACATCTGTCAGTGGCCTTAGTTTCATTTTTTTAACTTCTCTGTATATGTAGTCTATGGATGTGTAGCCATTCACTACATGCAACCTATATGCTTGGCCCTCCTTTAGTCTTAACTATTGTTCTAGTGCATATAGTATGCTATGCTAGACATCCTTTGTAGAAAGTTGCAAAGCTTGAGTCCCAAGCTATTGCTCATCCAGATGAAAATCTTATATTTTAAGAAATTTAGCAAATCTTCTTTCTTGATATGATCTGTTAGGCTTTGTCCAGATTTTGTATTTGATTAATTGATTCACTGTGTCCCTTGCATAACTAGAGAATCTGTGGGTATAAAGAGATATTGTCCATTGTCCTGTCTGGTTGATCCTGTGGGACAATGGGTGACATGTTCTCCCCTTGCAGAGACATGCTTTAGGGAATTTCCAACGTGTGTCTTTGTAAGGGGGGAAAGCTGGTTCCAGTGCAGTCCTGGGGCTGGGACTGCCACACAGCTGATTGGCAATCCCAGCCACAGGATTACACCAGAATGTTGATGGGCACCCAGGAGCATGTGCCTGGCATGGCTGGAGAGTGCAGGCAACTCTGGGGTAGCTTCCTTCTCCCGCTGTAAAGCAAACAGAAGTCTGCCATGATAAAGCAGCAGAAATTATTACCACCTTTATTGCAGCCACAATTTGTGGGTATTTTTGGTGCCACAAGGGGTTTGGATGTCTGTTTGATACACCTTTGTGCCTCCCTCAAAACGTCTGTTTCCATTCTGTATGTACTCCGGAGGCTTTGTGTATGCAGCTTAATTCTTCTTAGGATGTTGTCTGTTGCCTCACCGTTCCAGTTCAGATGTCAATAAAAAGTAACAATTATGTTTCTAGGTTACAATATATTTGATTAAGTTTATGATGCACAGCCATGTTTAATTTCCTCCTGAGTTGCATTCATGCATATTGTTGCATTTCAGATATGTGTGCTTTTTTTCAAAGAACTCTGTTTGAACCTGTGTAATCTTTTGAATGCATAGTCATTTTGCTTTAATATCAATAAAGGAATAATAGTTTATCCTTGCATCTTAATTTTTTTTCTTTTTCAGAAGTTCTCCACCCTCATTGGTATATTTGACTTGACTGTCCTGTAGTTATGTATACGTCTCTGTTCTTGGCTAAGATGCCATAAAAGCATACTGCCTTCTAACTCAATGTTTATCTCACACTTACTTATACAGTAGATAGAGCATTCATACCGTGAGAAGATTTCAAAAAGAGCTTAGTACAAAATAAGCAGGCAGATGCAAAAGGCATACTTCTCAATGGCTGCAAAGGTGGATGAAAGCTGCAGTGGAGGAGTAACCCAGTTGTCTTGGATTCCCTTGCCACTAGATACAGGTTTCTCCTTTGCTAAGACCCATGTGGTTGTTGACGTGCAATGGCCTCCTCACATAAAACAAGTGATGCGCAGTTTTCTCCCACTGGTGCAACATCTACTTCTTTATTTGACCCATGAGAGTGATCATCCTTGACCATGAGGGCTCACCGCTGCCACTACCACCAAGGAGTACAAAATAGTTTCAACATAGTGCATAGCATTAAGCCACTGTGCTAGATCTCAGTTGGAGCATCTGAGTCATGAGGTTTTAAAAAAAAAAAAAAATCTGGCAACAGTTGGTTCTGAGCACGCTTGAAAATTTGGATTTAATTAATATCAAAGAAGCATTACACAATCAGGATTAGCGGACATCTCCAAAGGCATAGGCACCAGGAGAACCTATAGACCTGAGGTGTTAGATCAGAGGTGGACAATTGTTTGGGCTAGAGGGCCACTTAGGGAGTTTTGGTGAGCTGTTGTGGGCCAGGTCAGCACCCCCACCCCTGGCCTGTAACAGCTCACCAAAATGCCCTAAGTGTTAGACTGGTCTGAGGGTGCTGGGCAGGCTTCCACCTGGGACCAGCCTGGGACCCCTATAGGCATGGTATGCTTGGCCAGGTGGGTGGGGAGTGGGATAGGTGGGTGGAGCCAGGACCAGGATCATGAGGTAATGACAGCACAGGACCAGCGCCTGGGGCAGAGCCACAGTCTGCTCCCACCAAAGCCCCATAATGTCACTGCCCAGCAATCCAGTCCCACCTGCAGCCCCATCCCATCTGCCTGGCCGATCGTGCCCTGCCCACAGGTATCCTGAGCCAGTCTCCATGGAGACCCAGCCTGTGTGCTCGCCTCATCCAGTGTTCCTGGAAGTGGGTGCAGGACTCATGGGACAGGTTGCTGGGTCCAGGATGCCAGGTCTGGTGGTGGCAGCAGAGCCAGAGGAGCCACCACCATTGGGGCTGCTGGGAAGTGGAGTCTGACTGCCACACTGCTCCAGCCCTGCTGCACACCCAGGAGTGGTGGCACTGTCTGCATGTGCCACAGTCCAGGGTGCCCCCCACACCTGGGCCGGGCAGGGCCAAGGGACCCACTGTGGGCTGGGTAAAATTGCTTGGCAGGCTGGATCCAGCCCATGAGCCGTATTTTGCCCACCCTGTATTAGATGATATCTAAACTCATAAAACGGATATTGTCATTGGTCACATTGCATGACATTTGAATTTAATGGTGTTTCGTTTCAAGCTTGCCATTGTGATGATGACTGTTACAAAGTTTTAAGTTCATGTGGAGTAAGAGAAGGTATTACCCATAGCGGCTATGTATGACGACTGGATACTGGTGTTATTGGCTAAGGACAGATATTACACATAAACGGGTTTAAGTGATCAGAATCTGGTTTAAACTTGTAACAGAACAGATGTTCAGTGCACATAAACCAATTTGAAAATAGCTGAAACCGGTTTGAGATACAGGCAGTCCTCGACTTGCAAAGTTTCGAGTTACAACGTTTCACACTTACAATGTTTAAAAATAGATACTGTTTCAACTTTATGACATCAGTTTTGACTTTACAACACTTGATTCGATTCAACGCCACACCGGTGAATAAGTTCACTGTGTCGCTCGTCTCCCTGGAGAACATCTGTCCAAACTTCCTTGGTAGCTTTCTTTAAGAAAGCAGACAAGACTCCAGAAAACCCTACAGCCAAGTCTCCTGAGAAGACTTCAGCCAAGAACCCTTCAAAAAGTCCAAACAAGATCCTTTCAAAAGTCCAGCAAAGTCATCTCAAAGAAGTCCTTCCAAATCAATATGATTGCTATTTGCAATATAAATACATTAATGTATATTATTAATTCATAATTGATTGAGTACAAAATTCTGGGGTATTTTTAGTGAAAATAGGGTATTGGGCCTTGGTTCAGGAACCAAACCCCCATTTATAACATTGTTTCTTATGAGAAAATTGGTTCCAAGTTACAATGTTTCGACTTCAGAGACGGTTTTCAGGAACCAATTGTGTTGTAAGTCTGAGGACTGCCTGTACCCCTAATTGAATGTAGTATCAGACTTAACTGATTTGGGTCAAACCGGTTTATGCAATGTCTGTCCCAGACCCCTTGATGGTTTGAGTTAAATCAGAGACCCCCAGGATCCCTGCATGCTCTTTGGGCTGGGCAGGACTCTCTGTTCCACAGCAGAACTGGCCCCTTCCCTTGCTGCAGCTCCAGCAGAGACTGCAGACACAGCAGGGTCTGCCTGGCTTCCCTCTTGCCCTACCAAGCCTTGCTGCTCACTGCTCAAGCAGGAATCCCCCCATCCCTTCCTCCTTACCTCCCTCCCATCTCCCACAGCACGGACCCCAGCCCCACAGACCCTAGGCATGTGGTATGCTAGCTAATGCTGAGAGGTGTCTGTCTGTGTGTGTCTCCAATGTTACTGGGGCAGGCAGACAGAACAGTGACCACTTAGGGCTTTTTGGAAGTAATCAACAGGTCAGCTGGTAAGCTGTTTAAGAAGAGTTTGAACTAACGGAGAGAGGCTATTGTTTAGCAGATGGGGTGATAAACACTGCAAGCCTCCTGCTGGCTTGCTTGCCTGTCAGTTTGCTGCACCCAGTATAAAGAAGCAGGGAAGGAGATTGAAAAGCTCTGTATCCTCAACAGATGCATGCACTGCACACCCCCCTTGCCTCAGAGTGCTAGCAGGGGGCTGGGATCTGGCAAAACTCACGCCCCTTGACCAGTCAGCAGGGTGACCTCCCTAATCAGAGATCCTGCCAGGGTCTGGCCATGCCGCCCCTCAGCTCAACACTCTGGAAAGGAAGGGAGGGCTGGTCTAGTGCCCCCCGCCCCAGCTTCTAGCCTTAGCCACTGCAGGCACGTGTCTTAATTTCCTCAGTACACAGGGAATGTCTGAGGTAAACCAGTTCAGGCTAGCCAGGTTAGACTTGAAGAAAGATTGAATCAATTCAGGCTTAGGATTTTTTAATGTCTGTCTCTAGCCATTGTGTATAGCTTCAGACAGAGAATGGAGGTGCTACAATAGCAATTTGTTGCTAGCACAACTTCAGAGGTACTGTGCTTTATATATTTATGAAGATGCCCAGCTCCAGATGATAGTCATTGTATGAAGAAGAGCAGATACATCCAATAACTCTTAAAATTTATACCATTTTTGGACCTGGGCTGTTCAGTTCAGATCACCACAACCTGCTGCAGCCTACATTGGTAGCAGGGCCTGGCACAACAGGCATCTTGATTTTCCCACTTTGATGAAGAAGCTCTTTCTAGTAAAAAAGAGTATATTTTTAATGTAGATTTTAATGTAGAACCTGGAGTTGTTTGTTTTAGTTAGAAAGATTTTTATTGTAATTGAGGGTGGGAATAAAAAGGGGAGAATCTTTGGGGGCCTGAAATATAATGGTCCACCTCCCCCAGAGTGAAATGATTCCACCAAAGTGACTGGCAAAATAGCAGTTAGTTGAAGGAGAGATTGTTCAGAGTGATGGGAACAACTGCTATTTTTACTTCTAACAGGCTAGGGCTTAGGTAATACAGACATCTCCAGAGGCATCACTCCTAGGTTACTGTATTTACTCAGCTACCATGGGTACCTTTTTAATGAAAATTACTTATCCACAATACAATGTCTTAAGTGAGGAGACCTAATTTCTGTGCCAGAATGGATGCATAGGGACTGAAATGGTTGCCAGAGGTTGTGCTCAAGGTCCTGGCAGCAGGGGCTTGGATTGAAGCCTACTTATCAGTGTTACTCACCTATCCCTGCAGGTTCACAGCTAGAGGTTTAATTGTGTAACAGGTTATCTTTGCATGAAATTGGCAAAGAATGAGCCAGGCTGCATAGAAGAATGTATGTCAGTATACTTAACTTCAATTTGCTCATGCAGTTTCCAGTCTCACTGTGCAAGCACTGAATGACAGTATTCTGAATGTTAACTTTTCCTCCTTGCTCTGAGGAGGAAAGGAATGAAGAAGTCCACCAGAGAAATTCCCCATGGGTTAAAAATGTAGAAATACCATCTGGGCACCTAAAAAGCCTACTCTCATGAGTTCACCAGAACGTCCTGAGCTGGCTATTTGCGCTCTCACTGGAAGATATATCGCTTTTGTTTTAAAAACTAAATATGTTGAGAATTTTTCTGGAAATCTAAAAAACAAGTAATCTATATTTTTATAGAAGCAATTTTTTAAAGATATTTGATGTATTTAATTATAAGTATTTATTTATTTATTTGCTTAAAAAGTGTAAGTTCAAATAACTTTGCACTACATGGCAGTAAGGAAGGCTCAAAATCCAAGCAACCTCTTCTTTTGTTATTTGCTTAAGTTGAAGGTCGGCTAAATAAAGCTTTGCTGTTTTGCCATTCACTTCAAGTTAGGATACTCCTTAATGCAGATAAGGTACTATACTCCAGAATTAAACATCATTCTTCATTTGCTTTTCTTTTTTCCCTTTTGAAGCTAGAGGTCACGTACATAGGAATTCAATATCATTACTGTTATGCCACAGTTTATCATCCTTTTGGCTTTTAATAAACCCCTCTCTTTAATGTAAAATCTTGTTTCAGCTCCTAATACAGTTCCTGCATCCTTGTGTAAAGGATGCAGATGACTTCCTCTATGACAAGCTTGGCCTTTGGTGACGTAAGTGGAATCAGAGTGTTACTTATTAGGCTAGTGTGAATATTGTACTGTTAAGAAAACTAGAAAGATGAAAGTTGCTCATTTAAATCTTTGTACCTATAAATACAAAGTTTCTTGATTGCTTGGATTCTCTGGTTCAAAATTTTAAT
>NW_005842573.1:38649-49931 GCF_000455745.1 Alligator sinensis | reverse complement strand
TCTTTCCCTTACTGTAAGGGATAGCATGGAGAAGGGAAATCTGCTGTTTCTAATGGTTCAAATTTGGTAAAATATCTTATCTTTCTTAGACCTAGTCTGCCAATAAAGTCTAGAGATACCTTTCTTTTATTCTTGTAGTGTTTTATATAATTTCACAGAAATGTAAGCTTTCATGAAATGCATATTATATTTTTAAAAAACGTGTGTGTGTTTTCATGAAAGCTGAACTTACACAAGTTTCCATGAAAAACTGTAGAAGAATCATATTTTGAAAAAAGCATTACTGGCTAATGTCTATAACTTGTTTATAGTTAATCACGCTTTTTGTTGTAGTAAGTGATATCAGACTAAAGTTAACAGGTCTGTGTTTGAACATGTTATTCAGTTAATAACTTGCTAGACACAACTTCTTGTACTAAACTTGAGGGTTTTTATACACACACACACTTATGTATGTACATATATGTATGCATGTATTGCAAGCGCAGTGATCAGCTGGAAGTTCAGTAGAAGTGGGATGAATGTATTTCTTCTCTTGTTACCCAATTCCAATGAAGGATAAGAGGAAGATCTGTAACAGAAGAAGCCATTTTACACAGTTGTAAAGAATCTTGTCTGAACCCTGAGCTTGATACCTCCTTATCAGGTATTTATCAGTTGTAAAAACCTTATTATTGTTTAGGATCTATCAGTGTAGTCAACTGTTTGCACACCTGGCGTGTATTAAGACTGTCAAATATTTGAATTTCATTTTGGTTTAAAAAAAAAAAGGTTTTTTTCACGCTTGGAGATTTGCATATTTAATAATTAACATAATATACACAGTCTGCATTATAGAACTCCATAAGCTCATGGGGATCAATCTCTGTCACTATTGTTTTACAAACCAATGAAAAGAGAGCATTACATCATGGCCTGTAAAATTTCTCTCACAGCAGGAATGTCCCTGCTTATTCGTAACCCAAGAATATTATTGAAATTGTCTATAGCTTTTAAGTGTAGTCATTCATCTTAGCATTATCATAATGCAAACAGAGTGATTTTTCTTATGCATGGCTCTGATCCAATAGAATTTTATTTTGTAGTGAATGTAAAATGTAAAAGTATAAAGGAGAGTGTAAATAATTGCCTGGTGCTATACAAATTGGGTAATGTAGTTATTGGATCTCTAAGGCAAAGTACAGTCTGACCCGATAAAAATTCAGATAGGTGTTCCTTGGAAGTCTCCGGAGTACTAATAATTTTCTTGTTAGCATTTTTCCTTAACTGACTTGGAACTGAAGTTGTGCCATGGCAATTAATTGGGCAGTTTCTGGTTTTATTGTCTTTTTTGAAGTGAGAAACAAGTGTTTGATGCTATTAAGTTAACTCTTGTCTTTAGATTGGCTCAGCATGTACTAATTGCATGTGGTAAAATTATACTTCAATATGCCTATGCTCATTTTTATTTTTTAATATACAAGTTTTACAATTTTAATGTATAATTCTGTACACCATCATTTGTGTTTTACTTTTTATTTTCTGACTACAGAATAGTTGCAACAAAACCAAGACTGCATTCTCACATTACATACAGGGCCTGTAAAATTTCCTTATGAATACCAAAATATTTTAAAATAATATTTAACTGAAATTTCTCTTTTATGTTATCTCATTGAATGTTATAGTTTTGCATGCCCGTATAGTCAATATAATAATGAGTTGTCTCATAGTAAACCTGATAGTTATACTACTTCCAAAATCTTCGTTGAAGGCCCAGATTCATACCTATATATGGTTTATTTATCTATGATTTTTCCTAGACTTGCTGAAAAAGGACAGATTGGATGTAAAGTTTGCCTATCCTTCTGCAAGTAAGGAGGTTTAGGATTTGTGGGTGACTCTGCTATATACAAAATACAGAACTCTCTTGATATAGGCCAAGACCAAAAAAGGTCTGGAAAAGGTTTGCATATTTTTACTGAGAACAGGAATAGTTAGAATTTTCATGCTTAATGACCACAGAATTTTTAGAAGACATGTTAAACTTTGTGCTTCAGGGTTTAAATCAATTTGTAAAATCTAGTGTGTGGTGGGGGAAGGATGGAGAGGGCAGATTATCTTAATCTGCCTATACTGAGTTCTGGCATCATCTTCTGAAGCTAAAGACTTGCAGTTGGGACAGATTACCATATTACATGGACCTCTAGTCTGATCCACCAGGGCAAATTCCATATTCTTATTTTTCCTGTTTCCTTTTCTTGGGTTTGAATTGTCATTTGCAATTAGTTGCTTTGTGAAGACTGGGCAGGGCACTCATTCCAAAATGAGATGTTCTAGGATTACCCAATTGTGCATACATATAAATTATGATGTTTTTCTAAAGTTAGGAATTAGATTACTGACTGCTACTTTATAGGCTACTTCAGTATATGATCTAGATTAAGAACTGTTTTGCCTGCTTGGCTGGTTGTACAATTTACATACTGACTTCTCAGTCTGCATCAGCCCCCTTGTGCCTGATTGGTGACTGGTGTAACCTGGCATAAAAAAACATGGTCAAAGTTTCACCTGTGGGTTTTAATTTTCTGTCCTACTCAGACTAATATTTCATATAACACTTTGACTACTAAAAAAAATGTTTGTCAGACCACTAACAGTTGTTTACAAGAGGATATTCATTTTGCCCAGTTAATCTTAAATATAATTTACCTCCTCAGGGAGTGCATCTACATGGGATGCTTTATTGCACAGTAGAGCTAATAACTGCATAGGAAGCACCACTGTCTACACATGCTGACCCTTACTGCACAGTAATTTGATCTGCTCAGCAGTTAATTTGCTACCTGCAAATAAAAGTAGCAAATTAACTACTGAGTAATTATTGCGCAGTACGACATGTGTAGACGGCCAACCAGGGGCAAATTTTCTCTTGGTTAGCAGGGCAGCAGAAGGCAGGAGATTGCTTACTTCCCCCAGGAGCTGCCTGCTGCTGGGGCGGACTTCGCTGCTGGAGCCTGGGCAGTGACAGTGTCCCGCTCCCCTGGCAGCAGGGAGCTCCCAGCCCCTGCTCTGCAGTTGCAATCACAGAGTGGGATTTGGGAGATTGTTCCCAGCCCCAGCTCTACAATCACAGAGTTGGGGCCAGGAGATTGTAACTCACCCTGTAGCATTTGCACGTGTAGATGCTCCCAAGTAGTATAACAGAAGTACAAGTTTTTGTTTCAAGCATAGCCTACAGATTCTGTCTTCTCTACACAGCCGCTTCCAGTCTCATTTTTCATGGAACTGAAGAATACAGCGGATGGAAATAACGTGTGTGTGTGTGTGTGTGTGTGCAAGCTCACATGCACATGCATGTGCACATGCATGCACATAATAAAGCTCTGTGTTGCTTTTCCAGAGATTTCTGCACCCAGCATTGTTGGGCAAAAAGAACAGAGCTCATTTGAAAATCTTTTTGGTGGGATAGTTACTAAAAACTCTTGAAAAATCTGACCGTCATCAATACTTTTTCCTACTCGTCACTAAATACAGGGTTTTTTCTTTTTCTTTTTTTCCCACTTTTTTATTTTTTTAAGACTTCTATCTAAGCTTCATCATTCCCCCCTACTTTGCTGTTTCAGATTAAATTCTTTCAATAGCTAGAATCTATTCATTGTTGCCCAGATCAAAACTTTCTGCCACACCAGTATTATTTTCCCCATAAAAGATGATATCTGTAGTTCTGGATGTACAGAAAGGAACTTTACTTTTACAATTGTAAGAACATGAATTTTATTACTGTTTCTTCTGTACTGAGGGAACTCATTTTCATGGGTGTTATGTGTCTGACTGATTGCAGATTTTTGTGGTACCTTTTCAGTTCTGGATTTCTTCTGACTTCTGTTTTACATTTTCCTTGTTAGTTTTCTCAGTGAGCTTGCCAGGTGAGTGGGGGAAACAGAGACAAAGAAGGGGTAGGCACTTTTGCTTGATTTTTGCTTGACCCACTTAACACATCACAAAATCCCATGTCTATGACATTTTAGCTGCTATCCTTATTAAACTAGATACTATCATCATGGTTTAAATCCTTGTCTAGATCAATTGTATACATTCGGCATCCTTACCACCAGTCATGTGCCTTTGTGAATAAGCCCAGGTACGAACAAGAGGGAAAAGATTAATACTCTTGTATTAGTAGTGCTGTGGCACTCTGCTCCACACTCCCACTGCTTTTCTCTCAGACAGTCTTTCAGCGGTGATGAGCTTCCATTATTATATCCATCCCTTTTAAGGCTACCAGCTTAACTTTGCATTATGACCTAATGCCCACTATAAAAATAGTGACAGGGGTTAGGTTGTAGCCGTGTTGGTCTAAGGACATAGGCAGACAAGGTTCTTGTCTGCCTATAAAAATAGTGATGCATGTATTGTCCTGGGGTTTTTATTGTGTGTTGCATTTCTTCCTGCTCCACCCTTACCTCAGTTTTAATGACGTACACAAGAGCAATGCAACAGTTGGAAATCGGACAGAGATTTTTAAAAAAAGTTTTTGCTTTATGGTTATGGGCATATCAGAGAGAACATGACAAACATTTGTATGTAATGTATGCCTTCAGTTTCATATCCGGGTGATTTTGGTTTTTTGATATATTTGTATTCAAGTAAATGCCCAAGCGCTTACTTATATAGTAGAACTTTGTGCATGTGTCTTGAACTCATTTACATCTTTTGTTTTGTACTGGTAATTTAGATTACTTTTCTCTACACGTTTAAAAATACCTCCTTTTTATTTAAATTTATAACACAGTAACTGTCTTGTGTTATCCAATGCTAAAAATATACTAATCTCCTGTTACCTAATTTCCATAGGAATTTGAAGCAGAAAATGAAAGCTTTATTATGGGAGATAATTTTGGGTACTTCCATTTGTTATAAATAGTTCAGAGTTAACAATTTCCATTAGAGAGAGGTAAGGATTATCTATATCCCTTACTACTGAACAAGGGGAAAATTTGCATCAACCAGTTTTAAAATTTCACTGTAATAGCCTGCAGTTTTTGAGAATGTAATAAACATAAGAAAATCTCTTTCAGTTTTTGTCCCTTTATGTTACGAGGAAGGAATCTAATTTTCCTAAACAAAGTAGAGTATTGAATTTTATAGTATTTTGCATAACCCATATTTAGAAGTCAAATGTGGGTGCACTGCTTTCAGGGACAGATTACAGGGACTTTAGGATGCATTGATGCCAGTGAGTTTTCGTTCAATTTTACTAAAAGCAGAGAGGTTATCAGGTTATGGTACTTAATAAAATATAGTCTGAAATCTGGGTACGAGGAAACAAGTGAAGAAAACTTTTGGCTTTTGCTCTTACTCTTGACTGTAAGAAATACAGGATGTCAGGGTTGCCAGGTGATCATATACACACGATAGAAAAATGAATCAAGGTTTATCCCCAGTGCTTCTAACTTTTTTTACTAGGATCACATATGGGAGTTACATTTCTATCGAGAGAATTGCTGCTCTCCTGGTAGAAACTATAAGCTTTGATTCAATTTCTCCTGGAGGAAACATGCCCTCTCCCTGAGAAAGATCTTTCAGGTGTTAACCTAGAAGATCTCCCTTGAGAGAATCTCTCTCACAAGAATGAATGCTTGTATACTACCAGTCTGGCCCAGGAGGGGAAGGGAGCAGCACTCACTACTCCCTGCCTTTTCCCCAAACCAGTCCCTGGTTTTGGGAACAGATTGGATGGGAGCCTGGACCTTTCAGAGAGAGGAGGGGAGCAGTGGCTGCTACTCCCCATTCTCTTTCCCAAATGAGGGACTGCCCAGTTTGGGAAGAGACCGGGAGGAGTGTACTGCTCCCCTCCCCTCTACAACCAGATTAGGAGCAGGGTGTACAAGCATTCATTCTTGTTAGAGAGTGAATCCCTGCCCCTGCAATGGTGGGACTGGGAACTGGGCTCATGCCTGGTTCTAGTCCCTCTGATTTTGAAATTACCAACCCCTGCCACCTAGCTGAGAGAGCCTCCTGAGCCCACGGCCCCAGCTTCACATCGTTGCCCAGGTGTGCAGAAGGGCCAGAGATTAAAAAAACTGGCAGGGGTGACAAGCATGCTCAGGGAGTCTCTCCAATCCCACTTCTCTGCACCCCTGGCTCTATGTTCATTTCCGTGCTGCATGTGATAGGTGCTGTGACAGTCTCTGAAGTATGGGTGGTCTGTGGAGCTCTTGCAAGCGCTTTATGGAGAGAAGTTGAGTAACCTGCATATTGCCTTTCTGTTTCCAGCTCCAAGAGTAGGACCAATAGCTTGAGGGGAAAAAATGCATGATTTCTTTGCACAGTGTACTGCCTCAGAGCCAGAGGCCAACAGGAGTGCTGAAAGAATGACACTGGTGAGGCAGGCTGTTCAGCATCAAGGAGCTTACATTATATTCTGGACCTGTCAGACAAATGAGTTTCTCTTGCCTGATAATCATCTTATGACAGTTAGAGGGGGTAACTGGAATGGAAGGTGTGTAGTGATCTTGAGGTTCAATAAAGATAGTGAGGCATGAATGAGAGGAACTGAACACGTTTTATTATGGAGCACTACATAAGATTCTTCAGACTCGTAGTTTCTTAACTAACTGGCTATTCCCACCTCCCCACCCTTCTAGAGAGCATCTCTAAATTGTAACTTTAGCGTTATAGAAGGCTTGGAGTTTAGAACGCTTGTCTACTGAATTTTAAAAAAGGGGGAAAGGGGAGAAAGACTATCAGAAAAGCTGTTAAAACTGGATATTTTCAATCTGTTGTCCTTAGGGGGTGTAAAAAAAGCTCAAATATTTTATCCAGAAAATAATCTGCCAAAATCAGTTGTTTTAACAGTAGTGAAAATACTTTTGGAAGATACTTTCTATCAGTAAAGGAGAGTTTGAATGATTTTGTTCCTATTTTAAAGTGAGAAGCATACTAGGCATATGAAAAACATATATACCATTCTGCTTATTTTATTTCCTGGATTTCTTCCTCCCCATTCTGTGTGCTAGCTCTTTTTCTAGGGTGCAAGGAAGAAGAAAAAAAATCTCTCTTAAATCACAGCACAGAATTCAGGAGCAGTAAAACTGTGCTGCAAGGTGCATAATAGAGATCTGTGCTGTTTCTGCTCCCCTCATGCCCAGTGCTGCCAAGCACAATGTGTAAGTGCACAGTGCAATGAATCTTTTTTTCACCTTTTAAAGACAAACTATAGCATATTTATCTTTGCTTGTGCTACTAATAAACTCTTCAGTAACATGGCATTCTACATGAGGCATTGACTGCTTGTTACTACTGTGCAGTAGTGTCATGTGGCACAAAGTGTGATGTGACACTATCGCACAGTAGTACTGAGCTACTGAGCAGTCAACGTTACCTAAAAGCCATTTGGTGACACTACTGCTAAGTAACTCCAGTTACTGACTGCACAGTCATTTAGTACTTTTTTATTTAGTACTGAGCAGTAATGACTGTGCAGTCAGAATCTCATGTAGACACAACCTCTGTGTACCACTTAAGAAATTGTTTTGCAATGGTGTTGCTGCTCCCAGTATATAGACAAGGGGGAGGGTTTTTTTTGTTCATTTAAGCTAGAAGACTTTTCATACATAGTCTTCCATGGCTCTCTCTCCTTACCACTTCCCCTCCTCACAGGACCTCTAGGAGCTGATGCTTATGTCTGGGAAATCCTCTTGCTTCCAGTGTCTCTCTCAGAGTCTGGGGAAGAGGAGGGGATTCAGGGGAAAGAAAAATTTTAGTCCCTGTTACTCTTCAGTCATAAATGAGCCTTAGCACCAAAGGGATCACTTGATGCCAGACAGAATGGGAACCAGATAGCTGCTTTTTCTTCTTGATTACCTTTGCTGAGCAAAGAAAGATCAAGAGTTTGTAAAAGATTCTTGGAGGGCTAGAGATCATTAATTCCATCCTTTCGGTTCTAAGGGAAGAAGGATTAAGCCTC
The DNA here is from genome assembly GCF_000455745.1 of Alligator sinensis. Lineage (NCBI taxonomy): Eukaryota > Metazoa > Chordata > Crocodylia > Alligatoridae > Alligator > Alligator sinensis. The sequence goes on along the minus strand of NW_005842573.1, from coordinate 41,980 downwards.
AAGATTAAACTAATGTGAATTAAAGCTGCCTGAAAACATCCGCACAAAAGTTTGACATCGCAGCTTTAGTTAATTCATCTAGAGCTGTTTGAACAACATGGTATATCATTGTACATTGGTGGCTTCTCTGGCACACTGGAGAACGGTATTGTTAAACTATAATAGAAACCTTTCTGTTCTGAGAAGAGCAAAGTCTTTAAACAGCTGCAGAGAGAGAATTTCTGTTTTTGTTTAAAGGTAGGAAGGAGAGAAATATGATAACGCTTGAAAAATGCACAAATAAAGAATGCCCATTAGTAGTAATCTAAACTACCCTTACTCTCTCATAAATTTTTATAATTATTGCCATTTGTAATAAAATCCTGTTGACAAATATAGAGCTAATGCTGAAGTAAATCTACAAAATAGTAATTTGCTGGTAGGGATTGGTACCTGCCAACAGGTGCCTCTGAGCTTTAGGCAGTTGTAGTTCTCATTGAAGCTGATGTGCATGCTACACATCTCTTTATCTAGACTAAGGCTAGGTACAGATGTTCAAACAGCCAGAGGTAGAATCCAAGTTACATGGTTTTCTATAAGCAGCCTAGTTCAGATCAGTAATGAACAGAACACACATTTGCCCTTTGGTGGGAGGGCAAATCTTAGATTGGGTTCCACCATTTTTAACCAGTCTGTGTGCGCCAAGCTTCTGTTCTGTTACGAGTATAGACTGGTTCTGTGTGCTGAACTTCTGTTCTGTTATGGGTATAGACCAGTTTCCGATCATTTATATGAATAAAAATGTAATGTTTGTTACCTCCATAAAGAAGGTCTCTGCCCAAGCCCTAGACTGGCATAGCAAGGTCAGGGTAGATTCTCATCTATTTGGCCTCACAAGTTTCCCTTAAAGCTGATTACAAATGAAGGGGTGAGGCATTTGTTGGAGCTGTGAAGCTTATGTATCTTTGCTTTAGTTTTAATTGGGGGTGTCAAACTCATTCAGGTGCCTGGGCCAGATGAGTGGTGTGGGGCTGGCTCACAGGTCAGATTGCCCATGGGCCGCCTCCCCCAGTACACCTGCCTATCAGCCATTCCAGCTGGCCTGGGACCTGTGCTGCATGTGGCATGAATCAAGGAGAGGCTGGAATGCAAGTCCCATGCAATCTGACAGGAGTGGGAACTATACTGTGTATGGTGGCTGCCCTGTGTGCCATATGTGGCACTTACTCAAGCCAGTCTGGAACCAATGCTGTATGTGGCACCTATAAGCACTGCATGCAGAGTGGGTCCGAGACCGGCTGGAGTAGGCACCATGCCCAACTCACATCCCAGAGCAGGTGCCATGTGAGGCACACTCCGTATGGAGCACCCACCACATGAAGCATGATTGTCACTCCTGCCAGACTGCACTGCGTGCAGCAGGACTGGTCCACAATTTTTTGGGCGCCCCTGTAACGTATAGCTTTGGGACCCCCTGACGCAAAGAAGGCATCGGTGGTGGGGGGTGGGGGTGAGCACAGAGACAGATTAAGGTGTGCAGCGGCCCTGGGTAAGCACAAAATGGGAGCTGGGCTTTGTGGGGCAGGGGCCCCTTCCCCTCCTAGTGCTGGCAGGGGAGGCTGGGTGGACCCTGACGGGCTGTGGGGCACATGCCTGCCACTTCTCCCTGCTCCCTGCCCCTGCTATGGCCAAATGTACACATACACATGGCAGACAAGGTTCTTTGAGTAAATCTGGTATCTTTTATTAGGCCAACTAAATAGTTGGAAACATTTTTCTAGCACGCTTTTGGGTTTAAAAACCCTTGGGCAGGCTGAGGAAACATCTGTAGTTGGTGTGTGCTCTTCCTGAATGGAATGAATAGTAAAGAAGCCAGGCAAGACCCCAGCCCTGCCCTGCCTCTCCCAGCCCCATTGGTGGAGGAGGGGGCCTGCTTCCACCTGCCATAGAAGCAAATGTGAAAGCCGCAGTTTTAAACTTGGCACTGAAAATGGGTGTGGATGGGGTTGCCACTTCCCTGCGGGGGAGGATGCTAGCTGCACAGGGCCCCTTGGCTGCGGGGCCCCCATGGCCGCAGGTTTCACAGGCATGGACGAGCCGGCCCTGACGTGCAGCATCCATCCCAGCCACTTCAGGATTTATGCCGTATGCAGTATGGGTCCCAGACAGGTTGGAACAGCTGCCGGATCAGATATGCTGGTGGAGGAGACTGGGGAGAGGGTCCATGGACAATCTGGCCTGTTGACCAGCACCACATTATGGGCACATGCCATACCCCTGTAGGTCAGATCCAGGGGCAGCACTAGGGGCTGGTTAGCAGGGCTCTGTGGCTAGGGACAGACATTCAAAAAGTTGGAGCCTGAACTGATTCAACCGTTGCTGATTAGTCTAACTTGCCTAGGCTGAACTGGTTCGTAACCAGACAAACATGCTCTCTGCACTGAGGCAATGTGGGCACATGTCTGCAATTGCTCAGGCCAGGCACCGGGGGGCACTAGAGCAGCCCTCAGCTGCAAGGAAGCTGAGGGGAGGGGTGTGGCCAACTCAGGCTGAACTGACCAGAGACGGGATTAATTCCCCCTCCCTGTGCCACCAGCAGGGACCGGAGCCGGGTCTGTCTGGCACTCCCCCCTTGCTTCCTGCCCAGAATAGGCTCCCAGCTGTCCCCTCTGCTGGAGGCTAGAGGGAGGAGGAATAACCCCATCCCTGTCCGGCCATGCCTCCTCCCTGCCGCTGCAGCGGGAGGTGGCAGGGCCTTTATTGGGAGCAGCAGCCCCTGTCATACTGCGGGGGAGCGCGAGCCCCTTCCCGGTGAGGGGCTGGGCAGGACTGGCAGAGCTGCAGCCAGCTGCATGCAGCAGCGCTGGGGTTCTGAACAGGCCAGCACCCTACAAGCCCCCCACAGCATTGTACAGAGCAGCCCCTGCTAGGAAAGGGCTTGTGCTCCAAGAAGCCATGCCGGACTGCTGCCCCTCATGGTAAATTACTGGTTGCTGCTCCAGCTGCTGGGCGGGGCCGGGGTTGGCCCCTGCCACTATTCTGTGCTTGGGGCAAGCCCCTTTCTGGCAGGAGAGGGCTTATTCAGTCACTGGCATTGAAGTGTGGTTTGCCGGGCCAAGCTGCAGCTGCCACTGCTCTGTGCTGGGCCCAGTGGGTGAATAAGTCCCCTCTGGCTGGGATGTAGCTGGCCCCAGCATGCAGCAGCGGTGGCTGGAGCCCAGCCTAGCAAACCCCACTGCTGTGCGAGCTGTGTCTCCCTGCTCGTGGCAAGGCCCTCCTGGCCAGCGATTGAATAAGCCCCCTCCAGCTGGGAGGGGCTTGCTCCGAGCGGGGAGATGCCATGGGAGCTCCC
>NW_005842573.1:29781-38609 GCF_000455745.1 Alligator sinensis | reverse complement strand
GGGCCTTATTCAGCCACTGGCACTGGAGCACAGTCTGCCAAGCCAGGCTCTAGCCACCACTGCTGTGTGCTGCGGCCAGCTCCCTCCCGGCCGGAGGGTGCTTATTCGGTCACTGGTGCCAGCAGAGAGCAGTGGCAGGGGCCGCCCCGCCGGTCCCAGCAGAGAGCGGGGGCAGCTGCAGCCTGGCCACGCAAACTGCGCTCCGGTGCCAGTGGCTGAGTAAGCCCCTTCCTGCCGGGAGGGGGCTTGCCCTGAGCACAGAACAGTGGCAGGGGCCGGGCCTGGCTCTGCCTGGCAGCTGGAGCAGTGATCGGTGAGTAACCGTGAGGGACAGTAGCCCGTCACCACCCCTTCCCAGTGGGGGCTCTGCTGTGCAGTGCTGTGGGGGGCTTGCAGGGCTCTGGCCCACTTGGGACTCCGGTGCTGCTGCGTGCAGCTGGCCACAGCTCTGCCCCTCACTGGGAAGGGGCTCATGCTCCCTCACAGTATGACAGGGGCTGTTGCCCCCAATAAGGGCCCTGCCACCTCCTGCTGCAGCGGTAGAAAGGAGGCACGGTCAGGCAGGGACGGGGTTATTCCTCCTCCCTCCAGCCTTTGGCAGAGGGGACATCTGGGGGCCTATTTTGGGCAGGGAGAGAGCGGGGAGTGCCGGGCAAACGCAGCTCCGGTCCCTGCTGGTGGCACAGGGAGAGGTGGAATTAACCCCCTCTCTGTCCAGACCTCCACCTCTGACTGTTTTCTCTTGGGCTGGGGAGCTGAGGGGCAGGACCAGCTTGGCTGGGCTGGAGCAGAGAGCCCTGTCCAGCCCAGAGAGCATGCAGGGATGCTGGGGTTCTTTGATTTAACTCAAACCAGCAAAGGGTCTGGGACAGACAATGCATAAACCCGTTTCAGCCAAATCAGTTAAGTCTGGTACTACATTCAGCCAGGTTTATCTCAAACCTGTTTCAGCCATTTTGAAACTGGTTGAAGCCAGTTTCTGATCACTTAAACCAGTTTATGTGTAGTGTCTGTCCCTGGCCCGTGGGTCAGATCTGGCTCATGGGCTGTATGTTTGATACCCCAGTGCGATTCTACCCTGCCTTCTTCCTGACTCCAGACTAATATGGCTAACTACCTCTCCCTGTCTGTATGAAAGCAGGCAAACGGCATGAGAACCACTCTGAGGGTGATACAGAGGCAATGCTGAGACTGTCTAAGCCCTTTTTACTGTCTGGAAAGATGGGCTTAGAAATTGTAAGCAAAGAAATTGCCTTCTGTTGTTTGTTTCTGTTGTGTTCAGGGGACCAGGACTGTGTTTATATTTTTTTGCAAATAAATTGGAATGCACTGAATATATACCTGTATCTGATTCAAGTAAGCATTCTTTAATGGAAAAAACTTGGCAAGACCAAATAATGGTTAATGGTGCAGCCTGATGGACAGCAATATAGTTGATCAAGGAAGCTGAACTGCTGTGTACTGGACCTATTGAAGAGAAAACAAAGTGTCAGGAAAAAATTCAAATCAGCTGTAACTGTAGTCAGTGCACAGCTAGAATAAAAGAATTGGTCCCCATACAAGAAATACCTAAGCAATGTTTTTATAGCTTTGTCAAAAGTCCCTAGCTTGCAGTAATAGACAATTATACTAACTTAGGGTCATTTTGATGTTGATGTTTTCCTTCCCTAAGGTTCATTATTGTTATGTATAGTAGTGCTTAGAGTACTATTGTGTTAGGAACTGCTAGAAAACAGAATTGGAAATTGGCCCTGCTGCCCCAACAGCACAGTTTCATGATGAGAGAAGACTAATAAAGTTTGAGAAGAAAATAGTAAAATGTATAAGTAGATAGAACAGGAGCATGGGCTATAAATATCGGTTAATCTTGCAATAGTTCTTTTTGCTTAGGTACGGTATTTCATTTCAGTTTGCTAAACAACAACAAAAAAAGAGAGCCAGTGGGTGGGGGGCAGAGAGAAAGAGAGATGGAAATTGTGGAGAGAGGGAGGTTCAGGGGATAGGGAGGGAGTTGGGTTTTTTGATATTTCTTCTTTCTCCTAATTGTGGAGCTACAAATCTGTTTTCCCCCCATTACACTAGTCATGATATGGCTGTTCTTCACTATTCAATTTGTTTTAGCCAATGACTTTATTTGACATGTGACTCATGATAAAGGGTCAGCAGTCTTCTGTCAACATTTATGAAGTGAGTGATTTATGTTTTTATCTTGTCTGTATAACCTCAGTTTCCCTGGATCACATAGCTTATATTCTTCAGAACACAGAGACTGCCTGTCTAGTTTTGTTATTCAATCGCTGAGGATGCTACCTTGCCTTGGAGGGTTCAATTTTATAAAATTAAATCTTCATTAGTGCTGTAATTTAACTGAGGCCATTGACTAATATTAAAGCAATTTTTCATGATCAAAATTAGCTTATATACATACTCCATAGGCTTGTTAAATTGAATGTTCAGTTTTCAGTCAAATAATTTGTTTTTTCTCTTTAAAATGTTACATGGTGCAACTGTTTAGAACAATAATCTTGTTTGGTAGCAAGGTTTTGGGAATGAGAGAGATTGGTGGATAGATTAATTATAAATTCACACTGACTTCCATTAGCACAAAGTTTTTCTTTTTTAAAATCATAGGTGAATTAAGAGTTTTCAGACTTTTCCTTTCTTAAATTATTTCTATATGCCATCATTAGGCATGTAGAATTCCTTCTGAAGTCTGTATGAGATAAGCCTGCACATTAGCTGCAGGATACAGCCTTCCATGGTATCTATAAGTGCACACGCATATGGTGGTGTAGAGCACAGATTGTCTTTGTGCCTACCTGTTTTGTGCTGCCATTGATTAAAAAGAATAACTGCACGTTAGTTTCTATGCAGACTTTTGAACCTGTGATTTTAATATAGGTTCCAAATAACAGCATACCTATCCAGTGATCTTAAGGAGGTTATAGCACATTTAGTAGTCTTTTCCTGTGACAGGGATATTGAAGTTTTTTTGTTTATTTACTTATCTGGGTTCACCTTTTTTCATTTGGCACAGGGGGCTATCCTGTTTGTCTGGTACCATTTTAGAATGTATTTCAGGCAAATAAAATATAACACACTATTCTGGGTTCAGTACCTTTGCACCGTGATGGTGTCCCTACCAAAGTTGACCACTTGCAACAATTTGGTGAACTGTGCATATGACTAAAACAACTGAGTTTCTCTCTGCCAGACAGATGAAAATGACGAAGAAAAGCTGATCAGAAGGCCATCCCAGGATCTTTTTGCACTGGTAACAAATGCATGAATTCTTTCTAAAACAGCTAAAGTTGCCCTCCTTGTTAGACTGTTGAAAAGGTAGAACATTGCTATCTGTACATACACAAAGGATGCAAAAGGATACACAAAGTAGCAAGCGGGTGGGGGAGGGTGGGATTTTTTTTCTCAGGAACCTTGAACAAAAAAATGGCCTTTGTACTTTCATGTAATACCCAGCTGGCATTGCAGGGTTGACTGGTGATTACTGTGTAATCCGTTAGTGTTTGATTCAGCTGCAAGCGTCATAGTATCTTTGTTGTCTGCAGTCCTACCAACACCTACCAGAGTAATGATACATCTGCAGATAAATTTGAACAGCAGCTGTGTGTGTTCCTTAATGATATTCTGAGAAGAGATATCATGATCCTGGGCAACTGTAATGCACAGGTAGGAAAGAATTGCAACACTTGGAAAATATGATCTGGAACTTGGTATTGGGGGGGGGTGGGGAATATAGATGGGCAGGGATAGCTGGAGTTTGTGACCAGTAATGGGGTGATTGGCACCAAAAGGTTTATAAACAGACTTTTTATAGCCAGATGCTGATCATGGCCTTATTAAGGGTCAATTACAGTTAATGGTCATTGATTAGTGAGAGTGCAAAGGTGCTGAGCTTTGTGTTAAACATCAGCATCTGTGGACAAAAGTGAGTTTTATACTTCACTGTCAGCTAGTTAATTGACTGTAATTAGATTTAGTCAAAAGCTCTTTTTAGACTGTTTTCTGTTCTAAATTGCTCAAGGCTGTTGAAGCTTAAGAAACTCAAGTCTCACTTCCATTGTAATTGATGAGGATTGGCATTATTTCAAATCATGAGTGTTGACCCTGCCAGTTTGGTGTTGAGACCTTACCCTTTGAAACATCAAACATGGATTAGTAAGAAGATGCTCTCAGTTGGAGCTAATGAAAAATGAGGCTGCAATTCAGCTCTTCAGAAACTTTTACTTTTTTTTAAACAACACCAAAAAACCCCCAGAAACCCAACAACCAAAGAAGGCTAAATGAGTTTGACTCTGTGACAGTTGCAAGTCATTGTATAAGAAAAATAAGGTTCAACTTGTGGTGGAAGGTAGCACTACCTTGCCTAGTAAATAAGCACGATGGTAGTATGAGGCAGAGTTTGCAAGATAAGTTTTATCAATAGAAAGATAACTTAAAGGGACTCCTTGTTTATCTCTAGTTGTAGTATTTTCAAATTATATCCCTGTATGAAAAGAAGCAGACTATCAGCCTGCAGAAGATGAGCCTACTGCTCCATTTCTACTTGATGTGGGGTAGAAAGTTCTGGGAGAGTCACTTCCTTTCTGGTTTACAGTTCATATGTTGAAATCGAGGCAGGCACTAGGGGTTTGTTAAATCACTTCTGAGCTGCTGAAGGCATGGGAGAATACTGCTTTGGTTGCATTAATATGCTATCCAGATCATTTGGCACATTAATCCTCACCACTGATCAGAAGAATGATGTTTGTAAAGGCTGATTTATCTCCTTTTCATAAGGGGGTAGAAGTGCCAAAATGTAGCATCTGTAGAACTAACTTATTTGTCTTTGGTCCCAAGAAAGCTATTTTTCCTATGGGCATAGACACATGTAACACAGACCGGTTTAAATGTCATTTAAACCTGACATGGACAGGCATAGAAGCCTTTAAAACTAGTTTAAAGCCTCCTGGAAAGTTTCAAACGTATACTTGCCATATAAGGTTTTCTTCTTGTTTGTTTTTGAACCAGTTCACAGTGCACTCGTTCACTTCGGTAGACATCAGACATTCTGTGACATGAGTCAGGTTGGTCCTCCAGGCAGCTCGCACTACATAGCTCCTCATTTTCCCCCCATCCCAACCCCCACCCCAGCTGCTGCAACTGGCCATTTTGGTATACAGTCAGAACTCAACTGCCCCTTTTTTTTCTGCTGGCACTTTTTAATCAGTGTGCAGCTTTACACTCACTGCTTGTTCAACAAAAGCTATATTGTTGACAACCAGCTGTGTCCTCACTCCTTTATCTGCTGCTACCCCTCATCATGCCCTCTTCCCCCAGCCCTTGGGAACCCAAACGTATGGGTCCAAGAACTCTTTTCCCCTTAAATATCTGGGTAGAACAGTCAAAAGATGTGAATGTGTGAGTGGTAGTAGCTGCCACCCTATTTTAAGCCTTTTGGAGGCCTCTGTGAAGACATTATGACAAGATTTCTGTTAAGAGGTATGGAGCATGCAGAGCCACTTTCTTTGCACCGCAGTGAAACAGGAGAGAACGAAGGAATCCTGGTTTGCTCTTTCGATTCTCCTCTTCACCAGTTGTTCCATGTTAAGTGGCAAGTTAAGGTACTTGTAATGAAACCCAGCAACTGCCTTTATCATCACTGGGTTGTTTCTGGAGAATATATAAACTTGTCACACTGAAACATTGAAACAACTTCTTCATCTTGGAGCTTTGCCTTCTTTTTATTTGGCTGTTTAACTTATCTACATTTGCAGAGCTTGCACACAGTTATGGTTATCAGTTATTGTATTATAGTGGTATTTTTAAAGCTAAATGCATCTCCAGTCTTCAAAAACCGAGTGTTATCTAATTTCTTTTAGTGTCTGCTTAGTTGAGTTCACAACATCCTCCTATGTAAATCAGGCACACCTTGCTCTGCTTTGTCTTTATAGGAAATGAGTAACATGCACAAATGTACCCATATGCAAATATTATCCAAAGAGAACGTGACTTTCCATGATTTTGTCTCTGATACCAATTTTAAAGTACTTCCTCTGTACATTAGTTTTTGTGAAGCTGACAGATTGAATTGCACTGGAGACTGTACTACTGTGCACATCTGCATAGAGGGTGACCTGGTATTCGTGGAAACCACAAATTCCCCTTGCCTTCAGTTGCCGGATCCCTCATTTTGACATCTGCCTATCATCCCAATGAACTGTTGTCAGTGCTTCCTTAGTGTTCTGTGTGACAGTTACTAGCTGGCTAGATCTACTTAGTCTTAGCCCCTCTCCTTTACTCTGATTCCTCTTTTTTAAAATCTTAATACTGTAGGTAGGCATGGAAGCCTGAGTTGTCTAGCTGTAGTATAATCCTTACATTTTCGTGAGTGAAAAATCGGTTTAAAATGCATCTGAGGAAATGCCTTTCAGTTTCCCATGTTGTTCTTAGTAAGGCTAGACCTGTATATCTAACACAGATCCTGTGTTGGAATTAAGTTTAACTTAAGGCCCTGGCAGAGGTTACACTCAAGCTTGTGGTGCCTGTTGCCTTGCAGGCTGGTTTTGTTCTCCTAGGAGCACCTCAGCCAGTCCTCTTAATACAAACAAGAATATTTACCCCAAACAAATACATGAGTAAAACAAAACCTTAACCTTTCTCCAGGATGGGGCCATAGGTGGTAAGATCTGTGATACTCTTCCCTTCAAAGATTTTTAGGAATAATTTCAGAATATATGGAAAACATCCATATATTAATATCCACTGTCTCTTTCAATGTTCTACTAATTTCAAATCATATTTCTTCCATACCAGAGGAAAAAAGCAACTCTCTTCAATATGTTAGAAGATGCCCAAGAATTTTAACGGGTTTTGTTTCCCTGGTAACAAGAAAGAAAGTTGGCTTCTGAATTCCAGAGAGAAAGAATGGAATATCTGATATTGTTTTTTTCATTTATCTGTATCACCAATTCAGAGGATAAGACAACAGTTTGAAGTTCTGTCTAATGCTGGTAGTTAGTGTGAAACTGGTGAGTAAAATGGAAATCGAGGCGTGAGGGGTGAGTCTGTTTAGAAAAAAGTTTTTCTCTGAAACACACAGGCTAACTCAGTCTGATTCTAAGGAGATGAAATTTGTTTGTTTTTTTCTCTGTTCATTAAGAAATAATGTTGCATGTCTTTAAATAGATCAGGAAAATAAAAAATATGACTGGCTGTTTTTATGATTTTTTTTGTTAATTTTTACATAGCCTTGTGCAGTAAATTGTGAAATGAATTCCAGCATTTGAAATATTAACAGCTATAAGAAAGGCTGACATTCTGTTTTGTTGCAGGCACAGTCTCTGTCATTAGGCTGCTGAATAACTGTAAAGATTCTCCTTTCCATTATTTATAACTCCTTCCTGGAATACAAGAAACTTTTCTCTCTCCATCAACATTTGCTTCATCTATATTCAAATGTTAATTTCTGTCCTCTAACTTTTCTAGCTTTCAGTCAGATTTGGTTTTTCCTTTTTCTTTTGGAGGCGGGTTTGGTTATATCTTGTTTTAAAATAACATAACAAATGCTTAGTTTGCCTACAAGCCTATGTTTTGATGTATAAAATTACCAGTGTTAGTGTTTATTCCTCTGTGAAAGTAAAGAGATTCCCAGAATTTTGCTCATTGCATATAGGCCTTGTCAGGTGATCTGGAAGCCTCTTGTTTGGATGGTTTGGAGAGCTGTAATAGCCTATGATACATCTGCCCTCCTTCAGCTAGTCAGATCCAATAACCAGAGTAGCCAGGAGATGCTGACCAAACAGTAACATGAAACTTTACATATCTGTGGTACATTTTTGGACTGAGCTCATTTATGAATTAATAACTGGTCAAGGAATCTTATGGATGCTGGAGCACAGCTTGTGACAAGTAATACAATTGCTGATAGGACATTTAACACTTTTGTTCCATTGGGTTTGAAGGGATAGATAACATGAAAGCAAATAAACCTCTTTCACTTTTGTCTGTTACCCAGGAAAGCCTATAATGCAGAAGAAAGTAATCATCTTCTATAGCAGGGGGTGGCAACCTATGGCACATCTGCCAAAGGTGGCACGTGACATGCTTTTGATTGGCACTCAGACTGCTTACTGCCCCGAGGGGCAGGAAGAGCTGTGCCCAGATGGAGCAGCATGTGGCTGCCCAGGAACAGCCTTGCGCTGCCACCGACCCCAGCCAGGTAAGAGCCCCCGGCCCCAACCCTGCTCGGGCCCCAGACCCAACCCGACACCACCACTGGCCCAGCCCCAGCCCAGTGCCCCCTCTGAGCTGGGGGCTGTTGGTGCCCCGATGTCCCCGGCCCCAACCCTGCACTGCTGGCAGGCCCTGGCCCTGCCTGCACCCGGCCCCAGCTGGCATCAGCACCACGGCTGGCCCCAGCCCAGTGCTGCCGCCGGGCTGGGGCTGTCCTGGTGCTGCTAACAGCCCCGGGCCCGGCCACGTGTTGCCGATGGGCCCGGCCCCAGCCCTCACCACCACAGCCGCTGGGAGGGCCCCGCCCCCACCCCCCCCCCCCCCAGCCGCTGGCCCCAGCCCAGTGCCACTGCTGGCCTGGGGCCGTGGACCTGCGGAGGCCCTGGCCCCATCCCAGCGCTGCCAGCAGCCCTGGCCCAGCAGCAGCACTGTGCTGGGGCTGGTGGCTGTGGTGGTGAGGGCTGGGGTTGGCCCCGTGGCTGGGGTCTGGGCCCGGCCTGACCCCAGCTGGCTGCTGGAGTGGTTGGCAGCCCCGGGATGGGGCCAGGGCCTATGCAAGTCCATGGCCCCAACCCCATCCCAGTGCTGCCAACAGA
>NW_005842573.1:3498-28854 GCF_000455745.1 Alligator sinensis | reverse complement strand
CAGTAGGACTGGCAGGCAGGGGCAGCAGGGGCACAAGCAGGGCTGGGGGGCAGGGGCTTTGGGTCAGGGGCAAGGGGCACAAGCAGGGCATCCTGCCATGTATCCCCCTACCCTTGTTTCCAAGGTAGGCATTGTGGGTTTTTTTGGCACTCTGGCCAAAAAAACATTGCCTATCCCTGTTCTATGGGCTAGTGTCTTTGCCAGAAGGTTCTGCTTGTCAGGGACTGAATGAATTTTGTCATCTTTGCTACCCAGCAGAAAATAAAATCATTATTGAATCATGCTTTAAGCAGTAAGCATGGGATTTTAAAAAGTGCTTGATAATGACCTAATCCTGTCCCTGCTTGAAGTTTACCTTTCGCTTCAGTGGGCATTTCTAAATGGGCCATTAATGTGCAGCAGTAGACTCTGGAGCTTATTCCTCCAGAGTTTATTGCTCCCCAGAAGCTCCCAGGTGTGCAGTTTACAAGTGCGCCCAGACAGCAGCACATTGAGCTGGTTTGGAGCAACACAGGCTGGCAGAGGATCTGGAGAGTCAGCCTGGCAGCCTGCGGTTGCTCTGACTGGGCTCAGGGTGTTGCAGAGGAGGTGGTTGGGGCACCTCAAAGTACCAGGTGGCTTGTGAATGCTAGGATGCTGCAGCGGATGAAGCATCACAGTGTTCACGAGCCACCTGGTACCTTGAGGTATGTAGACAAACATTTAAAGTTGTGTCTATGTCCGAATCATCAAATCTGTCTGAATCAATTTGGAGGGTTCTGATTCAATTCGGAGAGATTAAAGGTCTCCTGGTTCTATTTGGATTCGGAGATTTGGCCACCGAATTGGCCCCAATCACTACCGAATGGAATCAGGGACCGAAGCTTTGCACAGCCCTAATAATTAGGCCTTCACAGAGCAGTCTTGACCCCTCTGCCACAGTCATTTCAAAATGTTGCTTGCTGCTGTGAGCAATCACTGAGGTTGTGGGAAGTGGAAGATTCATGTTGTGATGTGCAGTGACTCAGTTCTTGTCTCACAGTGAAGTTCTTTGATATGACTCTTCTGCACATGTAGAACATGACAAGGAAGTTTTTAAAGTGCATCAGAGGCTCATCTAGGATCTTTCTTGTTTCTCCAAATGACATGTGGATGAGATTTACATGTAGGCATCTAAAGATGGAAAGCATTGGCCACAGTCTGTGGCATCAGACAGCATCAGGCAGATGAGCACACACAGGATGTCTACAGTGGAGTCAGGAGTGTGATTACATGTGCAGACATGTCTGAACTAGTTTTAATCTTACTAGCTCAAGTACCAGTAATAATGAAGATGCAGCAACATGGATTTTGGAGTAGTCCAGCTGCCCAAATACATATCCAGGGATCTCCAGAAGGCTCGATCAGCCTCTGTCATTGTCTTCACTGTTGTTGGTATCTGAGGTTGCAAGCCTGCCTATTTTGATTGCACACTTCTGATTTATCAGTGCAGGAGCGTACCCACAGTCTGTTTGGTGGAACTGTTTAGTTGTAGTTATGATTTTGTTCAGTAACTTGACAAGATAGTTTAGAAATAAACAAGGTAGGTGACTCCCTGAGGGGTTTACAAACTGCATCAGACCTGGAAAATTAATTTAGCAGACAAAGAGGTAAGGAAAGGAGAGACAAAGGTAAAAACAAATAAAAATGTCATGCGCTCTTGTAAAATACCCTATTACATTCTGATTATTTTTAATTGACAAAGCTGTGAGCCAAGAGGAACAGAGGAGATAACACAGGAGGGGAACTCTGTGGTGGAAAGCAGAGTAAAATCAGTCTCTTGTGAAGTAATTAGAAGGAGGAAAATGAGGATAAACAGACTTCAGTTAATATATTGGTTAGCACTTCCATTTTGCAAACGATAAATTCAGAGCTAATGGCTTGTGTTGCCTCCTTGCAGTGGCTAGCTAGATATGTAGGGCATTTACAATGAGGTGGGCCTTATAAAGCTTCTTTGCAGTCTGCTTCAATGCTTCTAACAGAGGAAAACAGGGTCCCACCTGAGCCTAAAAATGTCTGTGCTGCACTTGCAGAAGTGAAAAGCTAGCTTGGGCACCGATAGTAGTTTAGCTCTGGCAGCATGGGGTTCAGCATGTGAGCAATTCACTGTGATGAGATGGAACATCAACAGAAGCATACTTCACTGCCTTCAATGAGACAGCTGTTAAGAGTAGAGGCAAAAGGAAGGAGCAGGTCCCATGTTTTCATGAAGTCCCTATCCGTCTCTAATTGTTTAAATTTTTATGTTAATGTAATAAAAATAAATGAACTGCCACAAGACAACTTCAGGGATGTACTTGGTAGCTGTGTTGGTCTGAGACAAAAAGACATAAAAAAACTAGAACTCTTGGTTCCAAATGATACCTTTTATTAGAGCAACTGGAAAATCACAAGAAAATTGTCCTTTTCTGCAAGCCTTTGGGATCAAAGTGCCTTCATCAGGCTCTGGGAAAAGTATAGATAATACAAGATAGTAAAAAGTCCCCATAGGTAGGAAATAAACTTCATTTTTGTACAGAGGGAGTTGAAGATAGAAGGCTATCCCTCTGGGTCCATGAGAGTGTCTTTCTAAGCTGTGCTGAGTAGCTTTTTGATGTGCAGCTCAGGTAGAATTCCTTCCCTGGAGGTGTCAGATGGCAGGCAGGGAGGTAAAAAATCTTCCTTGTTCTGCAATGAAGCTTAATATCCAAAACTGGCTAAAATTCAGAATCTTCCATGTTTCAGGAGTGTACTTGGTAGCAGTGCTGGTCTGAGACAAGACAACTTTAGTATTCCTCAATACATTACTAGATTAAGAAAACCAAAATGGCATACAGTGTAGTGAAAATCATCATGTGCTTATAGGGCTAAATTATGCCATAAGCATTTCAGTTGTGGTCAGGAGGAACTGATGTCCAGCCAGAGATTTGAGGAGGAATTCAGGTCAGAGTTACTCTTGAGGAATTCTGGAGTTTGCACATGGGCATAGCAATTATAATCAGGGTTCCTGGTTTTCTCCGTTTAAAAATCCCAAATTCTTTGATTAAAAATGCCAAAATCCATGTTTTTTCACAATTGAAATGAAACACTCATATATACAGGTATCAGCTGAACACTATGTTTTATTGATATATTTACAATGTTAAAGCAATTTAGAAGCTTACCAGTATTTCAGTCATTATAATAAAATACATTCTAAATGCCTATATATTTTGGCATTTGATTTTGGTTTTTTTGTCATGGAAAATAAGAGCTCCCCCTGCCCCATTTGCTCACCAGGACACAGGTCCAGCTGTGGCTGTGCCCCTCACTCCCAAGCCACAGTCCCCCCAACCCTGCCAGCATGACATGCAGCCTCCTGCCCTGCCACTGCCAGCCCTGCCAGCATGACCTGCAGGCAGAGCCAATGTAGGTGTGGGCAGTAGGGGCAACTGCCTAGGGTACTGAGGTGGTGGGGTGACATCATGGCACCCCAAGGCAGGGCCCCACCTCAGTGCAGGTGGGGACAGAGGAGGAGGCAGTGAGTCAGGGTTGCTCCTCATTCCCAACCTATAGCCCTCTGCCCCCCCCACCCCAGCCCTGCCAGGGGGTGTTGCCAGCTGCCCCAGGCCCCCAGTATGTAGGGTAGATGAGGGCTTTTCAGAGGCTTGCCCTTGCCCCTATGGTGTAGGGCTGGTCCAGACTCGCCAGAGATTGACCCCTGATGGCCTGGACTGGTCCCACACCGCTGGGGCCATGTGCCAAGCTCTAGTATGCCCAAACTGGCCCTGTACCATTGGAGTAAACCTCAATGACAGAGAGGTGGCCTGAGCACACCCATTGGCAACACACCAGGGGAGATCAGCATACTCAGTTGTGCCACTGCCCACCCCAGCTAGGCAGTGCTCCCAGCCCCCAACCCTGCCCTGAGGGTGCCCGGCTCAGTAAGCAGGGTCACAGCAAATGCATCCTCCCCTCCCCCTGCAAACCCTCCCAGCCGTGGCAATGTCACCTGCACCCCCCTGCCAGCTCTCCCTGCAAACTCCAGCCCTGCCCTCCCTCAGCAGCATGACCTTCACCCAACCCCAGCCCTGCTGGTGTCCCTCATTCCCATCCCACAGCCCCCTGCCTCCCCAGCCCTGCTGGAAGGGGCCCTCAGCTGCCCCCAGGTCCTAGCCCCTAAAAGTCGTACTTACCCCAAAGGCTGCAGAAGGGACAGTGAGTCTGAGCCAGCCCTGACCAGTGGTGGCTGGTCAATATGGGGCACTCAGATGCTGCCCCACCATTTTCAAAATGATGTGATCAGTGTCATGATTATGCTCAACTCAAAAAGTTGAGTATGCACACTAAGCACCTTGGGGTGATCTCCTTACTGCCCAAATGGTGCATGAGCAGTAGAAACACTTGAACAGTTAGAATGGATTGCAATAACCACTTGTTTAAGTGGGCAGCAGGGTGCCTGTACTGATGCCCCGGCATGGGTAAAGAGCTGTTGGGAGGAAGGCTGAAAAACAGAGGGCACCATGTGCAGAGACATGCCTGTGGCCCCAGGCAGCCTGCAGAGCAGCTCCAGCAGGTAAGTGGAGCGGGGGATTGAGGTGCCCCTGCGCCTGCTGCTGCTTTGAGGAGCCCTGCACCACTGCCCTCACTGCAGCCCTGTGTGTAGCGGGCACATTGCCAGGGCAGTGGGAGGGGAAGAAGCAGCGAGGAGGTTTTCTGTGCTGCTCCTCTGCTCCCTGCAGTGCCAGGTCATGTGCGGGGAAGCAGGGTGGCAGGGAATGACAGTGAGCAGTGGCAGACACAGGGGACACATCGCCAGGGCACCGGAGGGGAGTGGGGGCAAGAAGTGGTGAGGAATCCCTGTGTGGTTTTGCTGTCTCCAGCTGGTGGGTCACTCCTGGTGTGATGCTCCACTCGCCCCACCTGCCTCATACTTCACCAGCCGCACCTGGCCCTGACTGACTCAAATTCTCAGGCCTCCCCCCTCCCTGCCCTCTGAGGACAGGGCTTGGGGTTTCCTGCCCTTTTGCAAGCAGCTCTTGCAGTCTGGAACTCTGCCAGCCTGTAGAGAGCTGTTTGCAAAAGGGGAAAATCCACATTTTTTTCCTTTAAAAGGGAAAATCCATGTTTTTTCTGTGGGAAATGGAAAATCCTGATCCCTGATTATAACCATCACCACCACCACCAGTGGGACAGGGGACCAAATGCATTACCTCTCTACACCCTGGCTGGCTTTCCTCCTGTTTTCATCAGGACTGTGCATAGGCCACTGTTGGCCTGAGTTTCCCACTGCAACAGAGTGAGGAGTTGGAGTTGGCTGGTGTCAAAATTAGAAAGTGGTTGGTGGGTTTTTTTGTCATCTTATAATGCACATCTAGGAAAATTTCCCTAGAAAAGATAACCTAGTTACAGAGAGCTCTGTGAATCCCTAAAGATGACAGAGGGGGCTCATTGGAGCTGTTAACTGGGGAGGGAATGGAAACAAGGAAAGTAGAGAGAAAGGTAAAGCTGTAACATCATCCTTCTCCCTCTTAAAATAGCCTATGTTCAGTTTTTGCACAATGCCTAAAGTATAGCGTCCCTTATTAAATCAGTAGAAGATGCACTTTGTCTGATATTTCAGGAGTAAGCATTCAGAAGATCAGACCCTGGGATGCAGACAATAAATACATATTCTGTACAGGTGGTTCTCATCCTCCTTGAACTCAAGACACTCCTCTGTAACTTTTGTGACTTAAGTGGCACCCAATTTAAAAAACTAGTTTATCTATTACAGTGCTTGCTTTGTTGCATAGGGGCCAGGCAGTTGGGGTGGGGAACTGGCAAGGCAGGGATAAGCCTGAGCTTGCCCTCATATGCTTATCACCTCACACCTAGCAGCCCCTTCAAAGGTTCTCATCCTGCCCTACAGTGCCATAACACCCAGTTTGAGTATCACTGGGTAAACTGCTTTACTATACATATTAGACTAATGTAGTGCACAGTAAAGTGTCACCATCTACACATGCACATCAATTACTGTGTATTAAGTTAGTCTAATGCACTGTTTGCTAGTACCAATACACACTGGTACTAGAAAAACAGTGCATTAACTAATGTGCTGAAGAGCACGTGTAGACCCTGACCTGGACCAAATCGCTCCCTATCAGCCCAGGCATCAGAGGGCCACGATTGCTGCCTGGTTACATCCCAATCTCTGTGGGGCAGGGCGAGCCATCCTGGCTCCAGGACAGTTCCCTCCCGCCTTGTGGGGATTGGGGCTGGCCCTGATCTCTGTGTGCCTGGGAGGGAGCTGCCCTGGAGCCAGGATTCATAGATTGTAAGGCTAGAAGGGACTTCAGAAGATCACTGGGTCCAGCCCTCTGCACCAAGCAGGAAAGTCAGCTGGGGTCAGGTGACCCCAGCAAGGTGACTGTCCAGTCTCCTTTTGAAGATTTCCAGGGTAGGCGATTGCACTACCTCTGGAGAGAGCTTATTCCACAGTCTGGACAGCCTAGTTGTGAAGAATTTTTTCCCAATGTTGAGCCTGCCCAATGGCTTTTGTGACCATTACTCCTAGTTTTCCTCAAGGGCGCCATGGTGAATAGTTGTTCACCAAGCCCTTGTTGTACGCCTCTGATATATTGGTAAGCTGCTGCTAAGCCCCCTCTCGGCCTTCTTTTTTTCAGGCTGAAGAGTCCCAGATCCCTCAACCTTTCCTTGTATGGCTTGCCACACAGGTTTCTGATTATATGGGTGGCCCTTCTCTGGACTTTCTCAAGCTTTACCACGTCCTTTTTGAAGTGTGGCATCCAGTACTGGATGCAGTACTCCAGCTGTGGTCTCACCAATGCCGAGTAGAGTGGAAAAATCACTTCTATGGTTTTGCGGGAGTTACATCGATTGATGCATGCCATGGTATTGTTAGCTCTGCTGGCTATAGCATTGCACTGCCAGCTCATGTTCATATTCTGGTCTATTATTACCCCCACGACCCTTTCATTCGTAATGCTGGCCACGTTGGCATTGTCAAGCCTGTAGGTGTGCAGGGGATTGTTCATCCCCAGGTGGAGCATTTTACATTTCTTGACATTGAACTTCATCTGGTTCCGGTCGGCCCAACTTGCAAGCCTGTCTAGGTCTGCCTGTATCTGCAGGATAGCTTCACCCACCCCACAGAGCCCAGGCCTGACTCCTGTACCCCCTGCAAGCCCAGGGCTGGCACCTGGGGGAGCTTGGAGCTCCCACTAGCTGCTGCAGTGGGGCAGAGCAGGGCAGGAGTAGCCCTAGACTAAACTGCTCCCACTGGGAGCAAATTGGCTTCCAACAGGTGCAAGTTCAGATGCGTTTCCGGGCGCAGTTTAATTCTGCGCAAAAAATTCAGGCCCATTAATTGCATGTTTAGATATGCCCATTGTTTTATACAGTTGTTGTATTGTGAATGAAACTGATTAAAACTAGTATTTACAAGAAATACAAGATAGTTACCCCTTGTTTTATTTAATAAGGTGAATAAAGTGTTCTTTAAAAGTATAAGCCAAATTGTAATGTATAGATTTTGCTGTCTTTTGCTTTTTTCTTTTGTATTTAATTCACTTTAGGGGTAGTTTTCCCTTAACTTGATCAGCAATTCAGCCTGAATCAGTTCACATGTTTAGTTGAATCCTCAAGTGGAGTCTGTTACTATATTACTGTCCTATTAATGCATGCATTAGTAAGACTATTGACCATTCACACTCTCCCAAGCATTACTTGTTATGAGCATGCTCTAAAATGATGCTGTGTCAGAATGCTCCTTGAAAGACAGATTTCATTTTAAGTAATGAACCCTGGAGAATTGTTAGCCAATGTATGGAATTGGAGGAACAAAGAGCATGTATTGTTAGATCTGCACAGAGAGCTTGTATTCTTGGTTTGTAACTGGAGGCACGGCTCAGAGGAACTTGTGGAATCTTGGGAAGGAAGAACACAGTAGGAAGACTGCGCACTTTACTTAAGGTCACAGTTGGGAGTACAAAGCTTTTAAATCAACTTTTGTGCAAAACTATGAGAGGTCAAAGGGTAAATTGGGGAGGTTCTGGGAAGTACGTTGGTATTTAAAACATACTACAGAAGATGGTTGTTACAAAAAGTGACTTTTATGTCAAGAAAAGTGATGTGGTAAAGTGACAGCAAAAAGGGCAAGAAGCCACTAACCTTTGTTTTTATGTGCAAATAAAAATGTTACATGTAGGAAAGAGTTCTAAGTTGGGTTATGTCTTGTGACCTCTTCAACCCTGGCACCAGCTCTGCCAGTCTACCTTCTTTTTTGTATCATACTTGCCCTAGAACAAAGCATCACTATTGTTTGAATCTGAAATGGGATATTGTGTGATGCACACAACTTCATCCTTTCCTTTTTCACTTAGGTAATCGCCTTCCATTTCACTACTTATGTTCTTTCATAGTTATTACACTTGTCTCTCTGTTTCATGCGCAGCTCCGTTCCTTTAGCCTCAAAAAGGCTTCTTTCCTTTGTTAAAAATAAAAAGTTTGCAAACCTGATTTTATTCAGTTGGGTAACAAATTGCTTCCTGGCAGGTCCCTGGCATTCTAAGTTTTGACTTGAACTGAGTTGTAATTGCAATGATTTTTCCTTGAGTCCAGTGTGTCCAATGTGATATGATCAGACTGTTTATTTTAAATAAACTAAGGCTCCTGGCATAAGTTACACTTAAGATATGATTAACTAGTTAATCACATCTTAAGACAGGGGCGGGCAAAATGCGACCTGTGGGCCAGATGCGGCCCGCCAGGCCATTCTATCTGGCCTGCGGTGCCCCTAAAAATTTTAGAAAATTAATATTTATCTGCTCCTAGCTCCTAGCATTTATCATGTGGTCCTCGATGGCTTGCCAAAACTCAGTAAGTGGTCCTCCACCCAAAATAATTGCCCACCCCCGTCTTAAGATGTTACTTGGCCACATGTTCAATCAATTACTGGCATGATAAAACAAGGAATAAACCATGAAGTTATTACACAAAAAATGTACAAATTTGTGCTTGGTTCCTACCATGTCATTAATTGAATGTGTGGCCTGACTGAGACTTCCAACTATAGGGCCTGTCCCTATGGCTAGGAGACCTGTCATCTGATGGGACTCCCAGCTGCGGGAACTTGCTACTTGCCAGTACAGGAGGACCCCAGGATCATGATCTTAGGCTCCCCCTGCACCAGCAGGAAGGTGTGATGGGATCTGAAGGGGGATCCCACAATCATGCCTCCTGCCATGCATGTATGTCATGGCAGGCCGCCTGATTGTGGGGATCATATATCAGATCCCATTATGCCTTTACTTACATGTCTGCCTAAGAATGTGGCTCATGGTTCAAATTGGGTCGAAACATTCATGTATGTGTATGTGTGTATTTGTGTATAAAAATATAATATTTGTAATAGATTTCTATAATATAACATTGCTTAAAATGAGGGAAGTGCTAACAGTTGAAGAATGGAGTTTTTTTTCTTTTAAGTTTAAAAATATTGAGATTTTGTTTATATTGACATTTCTTTTTAAAACTGGCTTCCCAGAACTAGTTATTTGGGAGCTGTAATATGTAATGATCAATATTATACCAAAGTCAAGTCATATGTAACTTCAAAATCTCTAATATTCTATGTAGTCTACATTTTAATGTTCCTCACTGTAGTCCAAATCAACAACAAAAACTGAAACAATTATTGAATAATGTATTATTTTCCTTTTGCTGGAAATATTTTTTAATGAACTATAAAAAATATTTCTCTCCCTTCCTCTCCCTCTCTCTCTCTCTCTGTCTTTTAAGAGAATGTCGCCTCCTCTGATAAGGATTCCTGTAGCTGCTGTTGTTTGAAGAGTACAACTGCTCCTAGTAATGTTATGAGTAGGGTCTGTAGATGACTATTCATTTGAATAACAAACAAGCAATTGCTACTTTAAAGTCTTTAGTAGAAGATATTTTTAAAAATAGGTATTTATAGACTCTGTTTTCCCATATCAAGGTGGAAAGGACGGACACAAGCAGAATAGCTGATGTATGGGTCGTCGTACCCCCCCTTCCCAAGAAAAATGGCTATAAATGACAGAAACCATTGTACAGGATATGTAGTAAATATGTAACAAAAATGCATATAAACCTTCACAAAGAGCATCAAATGTGTTAAGAAAGACTATGTTCAGTAACAGTTCAAGCATTAAAATTGTATCTCTTTCATGCCAAAGTGTAGACTTGTACCAAGTGTGTGTGTGTGTGTGTGTGTGTGTGTATATATATATATATATATATATTTAACAAACAGCTTTTTGTTTGGTATATTTGAAGATGAATCTAATGGACCATTTTCTTTCTGCATCACGCTGATACATTTTCAGACCTCTAGTAGCAGTGGGTATGAACAACTGAAAGATTTTTAATAGTGATTCTGTATTACGGTAAACATTGTTTATTGATTGAGTGAATGGGAAGCCTAAAACCCAATTGAAATATATTAACTCTTAATCAACCAGCCAAAAGTTTTCTCCCTTTCTATCTTGCTGCTTTTTGGTGTGCATTTATGAGTTTTTAACTGGAAAGTATTTGTTGGCATAGGTATAGCTTTGTTTCATCATGTAACTTCAACACTGAATGATAGAGAAACACTAATTGGGAAACAATAGAGAAATCCAAGGCCTGCTCTTTCCTTTTTAGAACTGAAGGCAAATGAAATATGACTAAACTAGATAATCTTTGGGCTAGGGACAGAAATTACACATAAACCAGTATAAGTGATCAGAAAGAGGTTCAAATCTGTAACACAACAGAAGTTCAGTGCATGTAAACTGCTTTCAAAATAGCTGAAACCAGTTAAAGATAAACCCAGATGGATGTAGTATCAGACAACTGATTTAGGTTAACTTGTTTTATTGAACTTCTGTCCCAGATCCCCTCTAGCTTCAAATTAACTCATAGTTCCTCAGCTTCCCTGCAAACTACGCCTCACAGGGTGGGTGGGCTAGCACCCCTTTGCTTCTGGTCTGACCCACAGCAGGCATGTGGCTGCATTTCTAGAATCAAAAGTGAATATGTTCATTTGTTTATCAGGTCAATGTGCACATCTTAGACTAACCTGCGAAGATTGAATCAATTCAGCCTTGGGCTTTTTGAGTGTTTGTACTTAGCCTAGAGGCAAGAACTGAAAGAAGTTTGCTTTGCATCTGTAAACTCTTTTCTTGCAGGCTATTCACAGTCATTGCTTACCCAGAGCCAGGGACAGAGATTTGATTCCTTTACAAAACTACAGGGTATTATGAAAACTTTTCTTGTATAGGTTGAGAAATGATCCTTCAACTGCTTATTGATTTTTAAATTTGCATGGGCCTGTATGCATTGCTTATTCATTCTACTTCATTAAAAGTAAATGTTGACTTTTTATTGATACACTTATTGCTGTATACTCAATAATTTTCACTGATATGGTTTATGAGCATTATTCACTCTGAGCTCTTACTGTGTTGTCTTGTAGGCACAGGAGAAAGTGGAAAAAGTACCTTTATTAAACAGATGAGGATTATTCATGGATCAGGTTACACAGAAGAGGACAGGAAAAGCTTCACAAAATTGGTTTATCAAAACATATTTACTGCCATGCAAGCTATGATCAGAGCCATGGATACATTAAAGATACAGTACACTTCTGCAGAGAACAAGGTAAGAAAGCAAACAGAAAATACACCTATGTCACCTCGTACAACTGCAGGTTGGGCATGAATGGACTGTAGTTATATAACTTACAAAAAATGAGAAGTACCTTCCTGGAGCCTTAAAATCTAACATGTTGCAGGAGATTTCCTATCCTGCAGATTGAATTCCATTGAATGACACAGGTTTCCTATTTGAAACTGTGTCCTGGAGAAAGAGAATTATAAGGCTACAGTGCACCTGGTTATATGCAAATATATGGTTTATTTATTATCTGATATGTTATTATCTATATTAGAGTTAAACTATGATTTTCAATAACACATAGATAGGCCCAGCTTCCTAATGAAGGAAACAACTAATTCAGAATACTTAAGGAAAGATGCAGCTGCACTGACTACTGCCGTTTTGAAATATACCACTCAATAATTGTCACAATATGCCATTGACTTCAACATTTCCATACATACTGTTTCAACTTGTTTGGCACTGATGGCTAAGGATACTACATGAGCACGAGGTATGACACAGGCGATCTTAACTGGGATCTGAGACTGCAGGGTGTCTTCAGTAACTACTTTTAATTTGAAAGCATGACGTCTGTCCTAGATTCATCTTTTGTTTTTAGGACTTACGATTACATAAATCTTTTTTTTGTGAGTGTGTGTGTTAAATCACTAGCATCCTTTCTGGGGAATATTTTTGAAATGTAGCCTGTTTTTTTAGACTTGCTGTCCTGTAAAATGTTTTCTGCATGAACTTGAGCAAGCAGCATAGAATGAATTGCTGGGTTTTGTTTGATTATCTTCTGGGGAAGCTTTCATTCATATAGTTAAAGCTCTGTTGTTGAGATAATGAAGATGTGTGAGAGCAGACTCAAACCCAAAATAAAATTTGTATGAATTGTGGTTAGGGTTTCCTTGGTAGCAAACCACTGTCAAGGAAAGAAACAGTTGATACCTTCTTCAAAGCAAAATAAGTCCTTTAGTTATGGAGAGCATAAACAATTAAGTTGCAATCTGGTTTGCTTGATTTTTTTTTTAAATGTTTTAAAAAGTATATTTAATTTTTTTTTCAGAATAAAGAAAAGTGTGTTAGGAATGTTCTTGTAAAGGTAAAATAAAGGATTTGGGGAAATATAAAGAGCAAGCCTTGAACTTGTCACTTACTTCAGAAGGAAAAGAAAGATATCTGTATGGCCTGAAGCACAGAATTGAGAGTTGAGAGAACTGAGATAATGCGAGGGTCATATTTCCTACCCAATGTAGGCATTATGTAACACCCCATAATACCCTCAAAAAGAAACAACTAGCAAAAATGGAGATGATAGGTTTGTGTGAAGGGGATTTTTTTTGTCTTTTTGACACTCAGGTTTGTTCCTGTCAGGAAAAGTGATGATGCCAGAATATCTTTGTGGGAATGCATGTTGAGAGTGTTTCATTGGGCTGGAGGTCACTTCTGTAACAGCCAAGTACTGTGGGCTCTAAAACTGAGCTGAAATGTTTCCATCTAATGCATCATCAGAGTAGCACATTGGGCTGGCCCTATTGTGCTTCTAGTGGTAGCTATACAATTACAGTCTTCAGATTAAACTCCAAATGTTGCTGTGTAACCACGCTTTTAATGCTGTCTTTCACTTCCTTCCTTCCTTCCTTCCTTCACTTGTCCCTGAAGGCAGAATTTTAGCCTGTTAATTCTTGGTTAATTGTGAAACTATGTGGTTGAAAAAAATCCAGCTTCACTTTAATTCCAGGTTTAGCTTGCAGGGATGTCATTTAGAAAGACAAAACTTATTTCCTTATATACTGAAACAGGAGTTGTTGAGGGACAATAAATTGTGAAAGCAACATTGGGAGAGGTACCAGTCAGTTTGTAGGAGGGAACTGCATTTTAATATGTGCCTCTCTAGATGAAAATGATGTGAAGTGTTATAATCAGATCTATAACAGCCTTTTATCCACCAACAGCTCATCCACCTAGTATACGATTCACCTAGTGTAGTAACTGTTTTCATGAGCCCTTTTCCTTTACAGTCGCTTCTGAGCTTTGTTTTAAGTTTTGTTAGTTCATGCTGTGACACAGAGGCAACATGCATTGATCATTAAGATTCATGGGACTTTTGCACTTGCACTTCTGTCTTTAGGTAAAAAATATTTTTTCATTTTTTTTTTCATTTAAATCTTGAAAAAGACAATCCACGTGTTTTTGTGCGTACATTTTGATGAACATTTTAAATTATTTTAGGTAAAACATTTATATTTGACTCCTTTTGACAGGGAGAGAAGACCCTGTTTTAAACTAATATTTTTAAATGTTAACATTACTTAGACTAGTGTGCTGTGTACTAGAAATGAATCATGTGTCTCTGGATTTTTTTTATCCTTCTCTCTTCAACAAATTACTTTACTTAGTGAATTTTATCACAGCTTTTCATTGGTGTGAAGAAAGAATGTGTTATGAATGTTTGTTTGTTTTTTAAAACTTCTTTTTATGGTTGATATATATTTTGGGATAATTTTAGTATTGTTTAAATTAGTACTAAGAAACAAAACTCTATGGCTTCAAATAAGTAATGGGTTTATTTGATTTTTCTACATCATAGCTGCTGAAAATACGTTAACTTACTGCAGATGTACCTTGAGATTGTGAACTTTGCTATGATATAAAGTAGGAGTAACCAAAGCTGAATCCCCTTTTTGGTTCTCAGTTGTAGGAAAGTGCCACGTATGAAGCCCATTGTATTCTCTGTAGTAAAGCAGCTGAGTCATCCAACATCTGTTTCTACAAACATCTGCTCTTACCACAAATTAATAGGGATAGGCTCAAAACAAAGCATAGTTGTGGAAGTCTGCTCCTTCGGGAAATGGCAGGTTAGTGAGGATGGTAAGGGAAGTGAATGAATGAGGAAAAGGATACGTGAAGTGATGGTAAAGAATGAACAAGTAGATGAGTGGGTGAGAAAGATCTACAGTTGAAGGAGGAGGAAAAAATGGGAAAAGGGAAAGTAACTAGTAGTAAACTTCATGTGAAGGGGGGAAAAGTAAGAACACTAGAAGCCTAAGGAGATGGAATAAAAGAAAAGATCAGGATAGAAAGCAGTCTTTGGAATAAGAAAGACAACAAGTGCTAGTGTGGCATAAATTTCTGTTACCTACTCCTGAATACATATGTATTTGAAGACTACTTAAATATTTGTCCTAAGACAAAACTGGACACAGGACAAAACTGTGGAGGAGGAGTTGAAGTTAAACACTTACCTTAATCTGCAGAGGATATTAATTCAAACTCCTTGCTTTCCATACCTGGCCCCAAGGAAGAAACACTTTTTTCCCATAAGTTTTTCTTCCTGTTTTCAGTTGGGATAACATTCAGACAGCTTTAAAATTTTGTATTTTTAAAAACTCATGCTGTTGGATAGCCCACAACATTCTTACATAGCATCCTGGGAAGAGGCTCAGGAAAAGGAATTCATTTCTCCTGTTGTGGTTTTTTAGATGTCCTGGGTAAGAGGAGAGAGAACATGTATGAAATTAACAAGACACCTTTTGTATACCATGAAGAAATTATTATATTTTTTAAGTAAAGAGGGAAAATACCATAGAACAGCAGGGCCCAACCTTTTGGCAGGCGTGCCACAAATTAAGCCCTGCATTCTCCCTAAGTGCCAGTCCGGTCCCTTTTCCCTGCCTGATCTGCTCTGCTTTCTGCTCCTTGCCCTGTGCTCCCTGCCCTATCTGCTACTCTGCTTTCTACTTCCTGCCCTATCTGCTGCTGTGCTGCCTGTTCTCTCCCTAGTCTGCTATGCCGTATTTACACAGGCTGTTGGTGCCACTCATGGCACATGCATTGCAGATTGGCTGTCCCTGTTATATGATGGAAACAGACATCATCTTTGTGCTGTCATAAAATGTTTACAGTGGCCAAAGCCCAAGAAAACAGATATGCATGCCCCTTGTCATGCTACAAATGCCCAAACTTTGTTGGTGTGATAAAGGTAATAATAGTTTCTGCCACTTTATTGTGGCATATGTCTGGTTGCTTTATGGCGTGAGAGTGAGGGCTGCCCACACTCTCCAGCCATCCTAGGCAGGCTCTCCTGGAGCTTAAGGGGCCCAATCCTGCATGGGTGGTCCCAGAAGCTCCTGTCCCACTTTCCTCTCTTACAAAGATGTTCCCCAGGCAGTCTCTGGGGTGCATCTCTGAAGGGGAACCCATGCTTCTCCTGCTTGTAGAGATTGCCTCAGCGATTCCCTGGAGCATGTCTCTGTAAACAGGGAAAGCTCATGTTCCCTGCACCCTGAGAAATCTCTGAGGTGTGTCTATGAGTGGGAAATAAGATGCTTGCTGTCCTGCAGGATCAGGCCCCCGGCCAATGCAGCACAATGGGCAATGCGTGCTTCATCCAATGAAGCAGATTAACTACATCCTGCTACACCTGATCTGCTTCATTTGGTAGCATCTGTTTATGCTCATGGGGGCATCTACATGAGACATGGTACTTCACAGCTGCCTAGTTTACTGTGCAGTAAGCATATACATCTATACATGCATGCACTTACTGTGCACTAACAACCCTTAATCACAATTAAATTTGCTACCTGCAAATGCAGGTAACAAATTTAAATGTGATTAGTAACTGCACAGTAACACATGTGTAGACGCAACCTGGCAGCAAATTTGCTGCTGGGTCTGCCCAGCCACTAGGGGGCCGGCCTGAGGCCAGACCCAGGGCTGCAGCCTTGGAGTCTCTCCTGCTCCTCCCAGGTGCTGGCCTGCAGGACCCGCCTGTGGACATTTTATTCCCTGGGGCACACAACACAGGGAGCCTGAGGGCACTATAGGCCCTGTGTGTCCCCTTGGGCAGGCCACAGCGCTGGTGTGCCTGCCTCTCACCACCCCAGCAGTGCTGTCTGGCACTGAGCTGCTACACAGCTGCCAGGATACTGCCATCAGGGCACATGGGTGCTGAACAGGGCTGCAGGCTGCTGCAGCCCCTGGCCAGCCCTGTCAGCTCTCTAGGGCTGCCTGCAGGCCAGCACCACCTCCCTGCTGCACACCTCTAGAAGCCTGCCCTGTGCCTGCAGGTGCTGTGGGGCATAGCCTCTGCCACATGGCTGCTAGTCCTTTGCTGTGCCTCTGCGATGGGTGCTGCTGGCAACTTCCCCAGGGCCGGCAAGAGAAGGCAAGCTGTGTGGGGTCCCAGAGAGCCAGTAAAGGACGCAGCATGGCATCCTCCTTCCCATCCAGGCCTGGCACCGCCCATGCGCAAATGCCTGTGCCTCCACCTGGGGCCCCAACTGGAGCAAGGAGGAGATTGGCAACATTGTGGTGCTCTGGGGCAATGCAGAGGTACTGAGCCATTTTGAGTGGAGTGGACGCTCCAACACCCACATTTATGTGGCCCTGTTGTGTGGGATGTGAAAGCGAGAGCACAACTTGTTGGTATGGTAGTGCCACATAAAGGTCAAGGCCTTGTGGGCACAGTGGGTGACTGTGACTGAGCACAATCGTCAGTTTGGCTGTGCCTGCAAGACCATGCTCTTTATGCAGCAGCTGACTGCCATTCTAGTGCCCTGGGACCCAGGCCACAACCATGCGGTCTATACCAGCATGGGCAGCCTGCTGGAGCCCCGACTCTGTCCTGGCACCTCTGTTGATATGTCAGCAAAGGAGGGACCTTCAGGTGTTCAGCATCCCATCCCACCCATCTCCCCAGCTGCTCCCTCCACCAACAGCTCAGGAAGCCCTGTCGCAGCAGCTGCACAGCCCCAGGGCCAGCCATGAAGAATAGCCAGCCATGTCACTGCTGGCCATCAGTAGTGCCAGCTCCTCCCCATGGGAGGCCCCTGGCCTGCACACCATGTCATGTGGGCTGAGGACACTGGATGCAGCCTCACGCCTTTGCTTGCTGGGAGGACCACACCGAACTGACAGCCACGCCAGCCCCAAACACATGATAAGCCCCGCACTGGGGGAGAGGGCCCTTGCCATCCCAGTCCCTACCCCCCTCCCTGCCTGGCCTGCCTACACTCCCCTGCCCCCAGGTTGCCCCCTGCAGAGAGGTGGGACACAGTGCATAACTTAGCTGATCATCTTGTGCCCCTGCAGCTAGGCAGGCACGAGTCTTTCACATCCTGAGGAAGGTGTCAATGCCAGCTGCAATCACCTCCTCAGCAGCAGGGGGTAGGGATGTGTAGTGCTGCCACAGGTATCCCTCCAGGCAGTGACAGAGGTTGCAGGGCAGCCCAGGCCCCCCATACTGTCAGAGCTGAAGGCCCCATAACAGGAACGCAGGTGTGCTCAGGGCACCATGAGCAGCAGCAGGGCGTAGTGGGTTGGGTACCCCTCTTCCTGCAAAAACAGCTCATCACACATAACAGAGACATGCTCAGGATGCAGTGGCGGCATGGCAGGGGGCTGGCCCCATGGCACCTCCCCAGAGAGGCCCCCAGCAGGGAGGGCAGGGGCATGGCCAGTTCCTCCTCCCAGTTGTCCCAGAGCCCCATGAACCCCGAGCCCAGGCACCATGGGCTAGGCAATCCCATTCATGGCTGACCCCTAGTCTGAGGCTGGGCAGTGCATGGCCCCTGGTGCAGAGCATCTTATCTCTGAAATGTTGCAAACTCTCACAAAAGGCTCTGTCTCATGACTGTGTAGGTCCAGCATCTGGACGTAGGGGAGAAGCCACAGGGGCCAGTGGGACTGCTGACAGGGATGCTGCCACCCACTGCTAGGGCCTTTTGGATGCACCGGCTGTGCCAGAGGTTCATCATGGATGGAACCCTCCTCCTCTGGCAGCTGGTGACAGTGGCTGAGGAGTGGAAGAAGGTTGCATGGGCCTGGTGGGAGGATGACTTGGCCCACTAGAACAGGTGGCAGCAGGAGGACATTGCATAGGAGGAGGTGTTCCAGGCCGAGCTCTGGGCCCTGAAGCTGGAACAGATGCAGGTCCTCTGGGATCAAAATATGATCTTTTGCCAGGCCATGCAGGCCATGGACGATGACCGCTGGACCCTGGACACCATCCTGGGCCTGGTGGTTTGGTTCATGCCTGCTGCTGCCTGTCCCCTGTCCCTAGCCACGCCCTGCAGTAGGCCCCTGCCTGGGTCTGGGAGGAGGTCCTCTGCCATCTCCAGCCACCAGGAGCCCCTGGCCTGGCCCCCACTCTGGGTCAACTGCCACCCTCCTGGGCCCAGGCCCACCCTGGCTTCACATGGACATGGAGCCAGAGCTGCCTGGAACAGAATTGGACATTGGCCTGATGGGCCTGGCCTCTGGCAGCTGGGAGGGGAGGTGCCCACCCTGGATGAGCACCAGGTGCCATCACTCTTGGATGAGCATGCTGCAGTTGCTGTGGCTTGTGGACCTGCAGGGAAAAGGCTAGAGGGTGGGGTGCTGGCTGCCTGTCCCAGGGCTCTGCCCCCTAGGTGCCCCCACCCCATGGCTCCCCACTCTGGGACTCCACAAAATACACACCTTGTATGTAGTTTCTAGGGGGAAGAAGGTTTTTTATTGTTGGAGGAGGGGGTGGGGGGGTGGTCTGTTGTATGTGAAAGAAATAAAAACTTGCTCTTCTGACACGTGTCAGCAGTGAGTGGTACAGGGGGTGGGGCATGGGCAGTGTTTTGGGTGGGCTAGATCTGAGAGTGCAGGAGGAGGTGGTCAGCTAGGGCCTCCCATGCCTGGTGCCTTGGCCTCCACTGGTGGGCAGCTCTTCTGGGGCCTGGGCATGGGGCCAGGATAGCCAGCACCATGGCCAACAGGAGTGCAGGGCACTGGTCGTCACTGCCAGGAGCAGGAGCTGGAGCAGTAGGGTGCTGGTTGTCACTGTCAAGGGCGGGGGCTGGAGCAGCCATGACACAGGGAGACAGAATGGGCAAGGAGGGAGCTGCCTCTACACTGGACACAATGCTTCTGGGCAGGGGAGGATCTGGCCAGAGAGCAGGTCTGGCTTCTACAAATGGCTGTCAGGCGCTGGCAGCTGTAGCCGGAGTCTGGAGCTCCCCGCAGTGGCCACAGGGGTGCATTGCAGGGCTGCAGGGACCTGGCAGCAAGTCTGCTTCCTAATCCCCAGATGTTTAGGCACCTACCCAAAAACCGTTACTGGGTGCATCTATACATGGCCTTGGCTCCCTGATCAGCTGCATGGGGCTTGGAAAGAGCTGTAGGGGCTGGGCAGGTCCCTGCCCCCTGCCCTGATCCACTGGCAGGGTAGCTAGCAGCTAGCTAGGTGCCCCACCTGCAGATTGGGGCAGGAGGCTGGGACCTACCTCGCCCCTGCAGCTCTTTCCAAGCCCTGTGCCTAGATCACCCAACTGGGGCATGGAGCTGGGACCTGCCGCTGACTGGGACAGTTCTCAGCCAGCCCTGGGCTGTGCAGGGAAGTCTGCACATGCAGCCTGGAGCTAGTTGGGGACTGCCTGAAACAGGACAGTCTCCATCTACCTCCAGGCTGCATTGCTTCCCCACATAGCCTGGGGCTGGCTGGGAGTTGTCCTAGTCAAGGGCAGGTCCCAGCCAGCTTCCAGCTGGGCAGGGAACTGTTATCAGGCAGGGAGCTCCCAGCCCCTGCTTTGTGATTGCAATTGCAGTCGCAGAGCAGGGGCTGGGAACAAGCTCCCTGCCTGTTCCCAGCCCTACCTCCATGATTGCAGAGACCAGGATCTCCCAGCCCAAGCCACACGACTGTGGAGCTCAGGCTGGGAGACGAGGGTCTCCCATCCTGAACCCTGCAACTGCAGAGTTTAGGTTGTGAGATAAGGATCTCCCAGGCCCTGCTCTCTGATCACCATCTAGGAGCAGGGGGCTTGGAGCTCTCTGCTGCTGGGGCAGGGGGACATAGTTCCCACCTGGGCTCGTGTGGCAGAGCCTGCCCTGGCAGTAGGCAGGTCCTAGGGGCAGGGAGCTATCACCCACCACCTGGTGACTGGCATCTACCCAAGTGCTGTGGCACCATTACTAATGTTGAGTAAATTTGCTACTTGCATTTGATACTTTCCCTAATCAGTATTAGGGAAGTTTACTGTGAAGTAAGCATGTGCATGTGTAATCGCACATGCTTACTTCACAGTAAACTATGCTTGTGCAAAATTAAGCATCTCGTTTAGGCACATGCACTGTTTAATAGCTTACAGCACAGTAAATCTAGGCTGGAGTAAATGCATGTGTAGATGCATCCATAGAGAACTGTATTTCAGAATGGGCAACTTCACATTAGTCACCCTCAAAGTCTAAAAGCAGGAAAATGTATATGTTTGCTTGTAAAAAGTATTGGAAAATTGTTTCCATCCATTTTTAGAAATTCTTCCTCCATGTGAACTTAAAATCCAAACATTTTACTTTAACATTAGCAAAAGAAGGTCATGAAGAAATTGTTGGTATTAGTCTGACTCAACTGAAGCACTGCAGTTACCAAACATGAAATTTACAGGATAAGAAACAGGGTAAGTGTTTGTTTTGTTACTGCGAGAAATTAGAATTTGAAAGAAGAAATACTGAGATCTGACCTGGAAGTTAGTCACAAAATGGGCCATATCCTGTTCCACCTAAGTGGTTTTAGATGACTAAGTTCAATTTTATTTCACCTTGCTATATATGTATTATAGTTCCAGTTTATGTATATATTATATAGTATATGAATATATTGTATATTGCATACATATACAATATAATTGTATATGCAATATAATATATACATAACTGAAACATAATAGATTAGAATGTAGGGTTGTTTTTTTTACCCTAGTCTGGACCATTGAGGAAGTATTGTCTGTTATAACACCATTGATTTTTTTTTTTTAATGGCACCAATAGATAAGATGGGAAACATTGAAATTCAGTCCTGCATTGCTTGTATATTGTGTGTCTCAATAGAGAAATGTGCATTTGTTTTTTACTTATCTGATGCTTTATTTTAACACTGATTTGATTGTGTAAAATTTGCTTTAGATTTTTTGAGAACTCTTTAATTCTAAAAGATAAAAATAGTTCTGGAAGAAAAAAGATGAAATACATATTTTATTTTTAAAAGTGGCATATATTCCATGTGCTGACAGGTGAAAGAGGATTGGGATTTTAGCAGCTTTATGGAATAGTCCTGGATGCATTTCTGCACAGCATACTTCATGGCTCTCCCTGCCCCTCAGAGAATCATTCAGAAAATGATGGCCTCCAGCATAAAACATAGCTAGAACCAAACATTTGCAAGGATGCTGTTATTGTTGTGTTAGTTTGTTTATTTATTTATTGATATTGCTGTTTTGGTTTCTTTCAGTTCTGTAAAAAACAGAAATAAGCTGTTAATTTTATGCCTCTTTACCTTGCTACTTTTTTGAAGAAAAATTTGCAGTTTTTTATGCTGCTGTAATTAAATCTCTTAATGACCAAGACACAAATGAAAGGCAGATGTCAAAGTAATTGCATCTTTCACAAATAAGTTAAGTTGGCCATTAGCTTTCTATTTTCTAGGTAGAGTAACTTTGAAAAAGAACTGAAGTGATTTTGAAAGATTAGCAAAAAAGTTTGTAGTGAGCTAGAAATAAAAACTGATTTCAGAGATGCAGGGCTTAGTTATGTCAGAGAAGGGTGATGGCAGGGGATTAGTTCATTTTCCAGTTAACTGATGTTTGCTCTCACTGGAATGACCTGTGTCCATAAGAGGTCATTCTTAAACTGAATTAACTAGCCAGATGTTTTCCACACATTTGTTTGAAAACATATTAAGTTCACAGAATGCTTTAGTTAGTATGGGATGATGTTAGTTTGGCTGCATTTTTACTTTGTGCTAGTGTGGCAATCTTTGAACAATCATTTCATAGGGTTTTGCGTCCTGCCAAGGCCACTCTCTCAGTTTAGTTTAGTGTCCTAGACTGTACTGTTTTGGACTCTCTTCTGTTTTCAAATGTTTGGGCGCATCCAGATGAGCACTCATGTGTGCTTTGCAATGCCTCAAAGGTTTCTGAGGCAGTGCAAAATGCACATGATGCACATGAAAAGGTTGTCTATGCTGCAAATATGCAGTGTAGAGCCAAAATTAATTACTGGGAAATCCCAGTATCTAAAAAAAACAGTTTAAAACAAAAGCAGGGCAGCGCACGGGGCTGCAGTGCGCACTGCCTGAAACAAGAGCCATACTCCATCTGCTGGCCAGGCTCCACACACTTGGATCACCACCGCTGCCGTCCCGGGGGGCCCCAGGTCCCTCAGTAAGGCTGCTGTGGCCAGCCCAGGTGCTGGCCTCAACCTCTCTTAACCCACTTGGGGCAATCTGCTATGCGCCAGAGCCTGCATGCAAAGGCATCCTCTGGGGACAAGTAGCAGCGGCACATCTATGTGCCACTTCTATTTGTCCTCGGGGAAATGCATGTGCTCACTCATCTGGACATGTTCTTGGTGTGCAGCCAGGATGGACCTTTTAATGTTGCATCTCCTAGTGTCTGCATCATTGCACTGCAATACTAAACCGTGCCTTGTGCATTACAGCACTGTAACACTACACCGTGTCTTGTAGGAATACTTGAAACTGGACAGAGGTTCTGATATTTTTATCTTCTGGGAAGAAAAGTGTCAGGAAAGCCTTGTGAAGCAATGCTGGTGTGAGGAAGATTATGAAGCTATTGCTGAAGGAGTGGCAAAGAGGTCATGCCTGTGGCACCTGGCAGTTTTGGTTCATGAGAGTCTGAGAGGAGGAAACTGCTCATGGCACCTGCCCATGCTATGAGGAGCTAGATAAGATTGTACCTGTGGATGGCCACTATCAATCCACACTTTTTACTGTGTACAGTGCAATAGTGAATGAGGACACTGACACTGGGACCTACTGTAACTGTGAGGAGTACTCGTATATTGAACAGGGTATCTTCCCAAGACACTGCATCAGACTGGAAGTGCCTTTTAATACTTTGAAATTCTGCAGCCACTGGTGATCATCTCATGTCTGCAGCATGATCCTTTAATAGCAGTCAGTGATTGTTGATCCAACAAGTGGTCCTGCACAAGCAGCCGGTCAGTGTCATTTCCACTGTCTCATCTGCTACCACTGGCTCAGCAGCTGCCAAAAATGGTCAACTGGCAAAGCTGAAACTCTTAGTGGCAAGATGCCAGACACATATCTACCACCTCTTGCTGCAGTGTCTACGAGCCTTGCAGCTTGGAACATTATTTTGTCTGTGCCGGATGATAACAGTTTGAAAGTGGTTCTGGCCAGGCAAAAAAAAAATAGGATGGCAGGAAGGCAGTAGGATGGCAGGAAGGGAATTGCAGAAATTTGTCAGGTGGCCCACAGTACAGTTGCTTCTAACTGGCTTCTCCAATTTATCCGGCAATGTGCAGTGGGAAAAATCACATAATGCATAGAACAGGACAAGTTGTCGTGTAATACCTGCTTGAATGCTAAGTGATTAGCATAGAGAAAACCCATGTTGTATGAGGGGAAAAAATCATGCAGACTGCAGTAGTGCTGCAGCTGGCTGGATGGACACAACTCTCATAAATCGTCAAATTTGCAGCATGTAAACTCCCATGTAGACAAGGCCTAGGACTTCGACTTTCTAACTCATGGTGCTTTTCATTGAACTGCTTAGGATTGTGTAGTTAGGCCAGATGTAAAATAGGGACAATAATGCTTTCCCACCTTCCATAAAGTACTTTGAGATCCACATGCCCCACTATTCTGATGGGGCAGGAGGAGTGCAGGGAAATTCAGTGATTTGCTTGGTTTTGGTGACACATCTCTGTGGAAACAACCTTCTTTCTCTGACTACCCCAGCTGCTCCAGGTTAGGGTAGGGCTGAGCCCGAAAACTCAGAGAAGGAATCCTGTCTGTGCTGTATTCTCAATAAGTGCCCCTGGTGCACTAGAATGAAAGAGGAAGCCCCAGGAATCAAAGGCAGAAGAGAAAAAGGCTGACTGGAAGGAGGAAAAATAGGACACTGGGATGAAATCTGAGAGGAAGGCTATGGAGGAGGAAGTGGAGAAAAACTTGGAATTGTGAGAAGACTGGGAGTGAATGAATAAGAGAATGGGATAGAGAGCTAGCGTAAATACTGGGATTAGCTGATCAAGGAAGCTGGGAGCCAGGGAAGGGCAGGAAGTCAGCTGGGGTCATAGGATCCCAGCAAGATAAGCATCCAGTTTCATCTTGAAGGTGTTCAATGAAGGCGCTTGAACCACCTCCGGTGGCAGGCTGTTCCAGACCTTGGGGGCTCGGACAGTAAAGAAGTTCTTCCTTATGTCCAGCCTGAAACGATCTTGAAGTAGTTTTTGACCATTCGACCTCGTCATCCCTTGGGGCGCTCTGGTGAACAAACGTTCCCCCAGATGCTGGTGGTCACCCTTGATAAACTTGTAGGTGGCCATCAGATCACCCCTGAGCCTGCGCTTTTTCAGGCTAAAGAGCCCCAGGGCTCTCAGCCTGTCATCGTAGGGTCTGCTTCCCTGACCTCTGATCATGCGCGTGGCTCTTCTCTGGACTCTCTCAAGCTTCTCCACATCCTTTTTGAATTGTGGAGCCCAAAACTGGACACAGTACTCCAGCTGCGGCCTCACTAAGGCCGAGTCCAGGGGGAGAATGACGTCCCGGGATTTGCTTGAGAACGTCCCGGGATTTGCTTTGACAATTTGCTTTGTTTTGTGTGTGCTTTGGCACCACTGAATTATGTTCCCGCTAAATTGCAGCTTCTTTGCACGGTGGAGTTTTCTGCTGCA